>NC_143576.1:270622577-270870059 GCF_048544385.1 Mastigoproctus giganteus | reverse complement strand
AATTAAGATCATTATTATTCATAAATTCTTCAATCAATTTGCCTCTCTGTCCATTGCATTAGACTCTCACAAAGGATGGTGTCCATTTAAATCACCGAGAAGACAAATCGGAGCTGGGTAAACAGATTGTCGAGTTCTGAACGTGGAAGAGGTAGAGATGGTGGAATATAAACGGAAACAAGGATGACTGACATAGCAACTGCAATACAAGCAGCCACAGCTTCTAGATTTGTTCTTAACTGGATCGGCCTGGATGGCATGCCAGAATTAACAAGAATGACTACTCCTCCACGTGCAAGAGACTCTGAGTTCCTATCTCATCTGTACAAGATATAATTTTATAATTTTGGTGAAAATGGGGGAAACAAGAATGTTTCCTGTAGGCCTATGGGATTGAACTGAGCTAGTAAATCCCTTAAGTCATTAGAATGAGTGCTTAGTCCTATACAGTTCCACTGTACGATGTTATGCATTATTTAGGTTTGGCAGAGGATGATTCTTCTGACTGCTTTTTGTTTGCAGGACATTTTTTCCATTCTTTTTTTGGAAAGTTGGGGCTTCCAGTATCCATAGTGTCATTTGCATGTAGTTCTAGTATGAGTTCTTCATTATCTGAATGTACATCTACTTCCAGACTATTGGTTGGTGATTCAGCTTTCTTGCTGTCTTTGTTACTTTCCAATTTTTTATTCTCATGTGAGATGGTTAGAGTATCAGTTGGGATACTAATTGGAGTGTTAGTTGCTTTGCTGGTTTTAGTTTTAGGCATATCTTTTCTGGAAGCTTAAACCCAGTTTGCTAGAGTGGTGTTTGGTGGTATTGACATATTTGTTTAAACTGCAGTTAAAAGATAGCTTCTGGTGCGAAATCCATAGGATAGACTAAGCATGGTCAACATAATCTGTCTATGTGCTTCAGGATATGTGACTGTGTTCTATTTTGTATCTTTGAATTTTCTTTCTGGTTTTCCTTTCCACATATCACATGATTTAGAAAAAGCAGGGTGGGTCCCTTTGCAGTTGGGACACACAGGAGTTGAGGCTTAGCAATCTGTTTGTGCATGATCCTTAGAACCACATATAGGACAGATGGCATCCCCTCTGCATGCCTGCAGAGAGTGGCCTTATTTCTGGCATTTTAAACAGCAAACAGGTTTCAGGATGTATGGCCAAATTCAGCACTATAAATAGCTGGCTTTTACTGTGGATGGCAAGTCAGGTGTGCTGAAAGCTAAAATGATGGATCGAGTTGGAACCAGATTTCCATCTTTTTTAATCATTATATGTTTTGCACTTATTACCTTTTGGTTACTAAGCTCCTGAACTAGTTCCTCCTCAGTCACTGAAAGTAGATCCCACTCATGCCTTTCGATGAATTTAAGGTATTGTGGGGAGTAACAGATACTGGCAATCCATCAAATGTCTTTGTATTTAATAGCCACTCAATGTTTCGAGTTGGCTGTTTCAACCAGGAGGTCTCCGGATTGTAATCTCTTCACCATTTTTGGTGATCCCACAATAGATAACAAATATTTTTGGATCATAAATGGTGATAACTTGCCCACAGGCTGAGATGACAGAGTATATCACCAGAAAGTTCAGTAGGTTAGGGCAATGTGCTTCTCTTTGAAGCCTTTTGGGTTTAGCATTAGTAGAGGCATTTGATGCAAGAAAGCAAGCTTATGCAGCATCAGCCAAAAAAAAAAAAAAAAAACCCCACTTCCACTTCACCCCTCTGTTCGTTCAAAATACCTGTCCAGCTGAGCCTTAAACTTATTCAGGCTATCAACCTCCACCACAAGGGATGGAAGTCTGTTCCACCAACCAACCACCCGCTGGCTAAAGGCAAATTTCCGCACGTCTATAGTACATCTGTCTTTCCTCAATTTGAATTTATGCCCTCTCAGGTGATTTTTCTGAGCTAGAGGAAGAATCCCATCAGCATTGAGCATGCTTAAACCATTCAAGGCTTTATACACCTCTATCAGATCACCTCGCTGGTGCCTAGTCTCCAGACACTGTAATTTGCAAAACTTAAGCCTTTCTTCGTAAGAGCGCCCCTTTGTTCCATTCACTAATCTTGTTGCCCTTCTCTGTGCTCGTTCCAGCAGCTCTACATCCTTCTTGAAATGAGGCCTCCAGCCCTGTATACAGTACTCTAGGTGTGGCCTGACCATTGCCTTATACAATGGAATAATCACCTCCTTATCCCTGCTGGAAAAATTCCTGTATATCATTGACAATACTCCATGAGCTACTCTTGCAGCCCGTCTGCACTGCTCAGAGAACTTCATATCTGCCTGCACAACCACCCCCAAGTCCCTTTCATTCTCTACCACTGTCAGTGTAGTACCACAGAGTTGATACGTTGCTCTGGGGTTGCTGTTTCCCATGTGTAGTACTTTACATTTGTCAATGTTAAACTTCATTTGCCACCTCTCAGCCCATCTGCTCAACCTTTCCAGATCCTGTTGCAGCAGCATAGTGTCAGTAGTGTCCTTGACAACCCTGCCAACCTTTGTATCATCTGCAAACTTGGACATTAAGCTTGATATTCCATCATCAATATCATTTATAAATACAGAAAACAATAATGGACCCAGCCCTGAGGGACTCCACTAATAACATTAGTCCACGATGAGCAGTGTCCATTGATTACCACTCTCTGTCTTCTCCCCCTCAACCACCCCTTTATCCATAGCAGCCTTCCATGTGCAACAGTATCAAAAGCCTTTCTAAGATCCAAGTATATAATATCAAAGTTATTCCCTGCATCCAGTTCTTTTGTGACTGCATCATAGTATCCAATCAAGTTGGTCAGGCAAGACTTCCCCTTAACAAAACCATGCTGTGTCCGAGCTATAACTGAAGTCTTGTCTAAATGATGCTGCAGTGCTTCTTTAACCAGTGCCTCCATTAATTTTCCTGGAACAGAAGTTAAGCTCACAGGTCTATAATTACTTGTGTCAGCCTTTGATCCTCCTTTGTGAATTGGGGTCACATTTGCACATTTCCAGTCTATGGGTATCTCCCCTGAGTCCAAGGAAGCTCTCATAATTATGGCTAAGGGTTTGCTTACTTCCTTTGCTGCCTCCTTTAATATAACTGGATAGATCCCATCCACCCCGGGTGCCTTTCTTGTGTTTATCTTCAACAGTTTCTCCTCCACTTTACTCCCAGTTATTTCAAGATTCTGTAGCTTACTGCTAGAGTTGAATACACCTCTGGCATTCCCCTTGCTGAATAACTCCTCATGTGTGAATGTCGATGCAAAATATTCATTTAGTTTGTTAGCTACCTGAGCAGGATCATCAACAGTTGACCCATCAATATCAAGTGGACCAATCTGATTCATCCCCTTCCTTCTAGAGTTTACATAAGTAAAGAACTCTTTGCTGTTTTTCTTTGCATCCCTTGCCAAGGATTTCTCATAATCTGCCTTCGCCTGCCTAACCTCCTTTGTAACTTGGTTGCATATCAACTTGTATCTATCATAGGCTTTTGTGTCATGTGATAATTTGTAAGTATCCAATGCATTTTTCTTCTCTGCCATATGCCTCATTAGTTCATCTGACATCCATTTTGGCCTAAACCTTGAACAATATTTCTTAGTTGGTATGTAAAGCCTAGTAGCTTCCAAGATAAGTTCTTTGAATGCTTCCCATTTTGAATTTGCTGTTGGTAACATCATCAGTTGGTCCCACTGTATAGAATTTAAATACTGTCTCAGTCTATCGTAGTCGCCTTTACGGAAGCAATAACCCTTCCCTTTACCCCTAATGGTAGTTACCTCTTTGAGTAAATCCCAGTTCAGCACACTGTGATCACTGACACCTAGTGGTTCATTTATCTGCAGATTCTTAATGCATGAAGAATCACTGCTGATAATCAAATCAAGAGTATTACTCCCTCTAGTTGCCTCCCGAACATGCTGATGTAGAAAACAATCATCCAATAAATCCACAAAAGCCCTGCTAGTGTGTGAGTAACCAGCCCCCAAATTCCAGTCAATATCTGGGAAATTAAAATCTCCCATTATAAGACTCTCTGATTTACTGGCCCACTCTATTTCCCTGTACAGTTCCTTATTATACTCATCAGAGTCATTAGGCCTATAGCACACTCCTACTCTCCATTTTGATCTCCCAATGCTTATGTCACACCAAACTGACTCAACACTGCACTGTCCGGCGATGTCGACTGGCTTCACTTCCTTGGTTTTTATGTGTTTCTTAATTAATAGCATAAATCCCTCCTCCCCTCCTGTCCTGTTTATCCTTTCTATACACATTGTATTCCCCAAATTCCAGTTCCGCATTACTTATATCTGTGTGACACCACGTCTCTGATATCCCAACAATATCTGCCTTTGATGTTTTGAGCAATACCTCAAATTCATCAAATTTATTTACTAAACTCCTAGCATTGGTGTACACGCAAGTATACCTGCACCTGTTTCTATTATTAGCTACCCTAACACAACCCATGTATTTACTTGTACCGCAATGGCTCCCAGCAGTCTCTGAAATACCATGCTTCTTGTTTTTCACAGGCTTCTGCTCATTCTAATAGAAGCAGTGCAAGAATCTCTTTCACCTCTGCCAGTGGCTACTGTCAATCTATTGGTCTTTGTCTCCCCCCAAGCTAGCAGTTTTCCGACCCACCTAACACTGCCTCGATAGCATCAGCAAATATTCTTGCACCCTTTCTATTTAAGTGTATCCCATCCCTGTAGAAGCAATCTCTCCTGTTAACAAGTACAGTCCAGGCTGAAAAAAATTCTACCCCTTGAGCCTTGCACAATCTTTTCAGGGCCGAATTGATCGACAAGGCTCTCATCATATACTCCTTCCTATCGTGTCTGGGCAGAATTGCAGACACTTTCAAATTCAACCCTAATTCTAGGCTTTTGTTCAACAGTGACCTGTACTTGTTAAGTAATTCTGCCGGTCTCCTACTCTTAATATTATTAGTGCCAACGTGTACAACTATATCACCTTTTGTGCCCTTAAAAGATGATATTCGCTATACAACATCATCAACCTTTGCCCCTGGCAGACATACCCTGGTCCTGTTCCACCTATCTTTTTTACAAAGCATGTTCCCCGTTTCCCTGACAATAGAGTCGCCAACAACTACTAGTTCCTTCGGGACCAGCGCATTCTGCCTTGGGGGTTGTCTCTGTGTCACGCGACGCCCAATTGCAAGCTCTGGCATTGATGTGGGCAGCTGAGAGCTTGATGGGCCCCTCAATTTAGTTTCTTCGAGGGCATCCAACCTGTCCTTCAAGCTCTCATATAGGCCCACAAGAACGCCGAGTTGTTGCCTGATATCGATACACTCCTTGCATCGCGCACACACAAAGACATCCCCCTTGGCAGTATCATGTCCCGTACCCAATTGCTCTGCAAACATCAAGCAAACAGTGCATTTTATAAGGCTGTGAGCCAGAGGACAACTGCCCCCTCAGTTCTGCTCTGAGCCACAGCACTTCCATTAGCTTGAGCCTTTTGCTTTGCTGCTCTGGTCTGAGTCATGATTCTATTAATTTATTAATTATGTTATTAATTATGTTAAATATAATTAATTATATTACGTTTGTAATCTAAGTCGTTATATGTATTTATTTAAACGTACAATTTAACTGCTAACGAAGTTCAACTAACGCTATCTAGTACGGTATATAACTATCGTATCACAAAGGCGGGAAAATTACGAACGGTAGCGGAGTTGAAACACGTGGAAACCTTTACCGATACTTTTATGCAATTACAAGGCATCATTTTTATTGGGTATGTCTAACCTTGAGCTTAACTGCTCTAAAGGTGGAAAATTATTTAATCCATTGTTGCTCCTTTTAGCCCTGGGAGAGTTACTTCCTTCTCCCAGGTTGCTACCCTGTGGAGGCAGGAGCGGTGCCACCAGTGACCAAACAGTTGTAGTGGTTAGAGTTTGTTAGTAATTAATATATATACACACTAAACAAAGAACGGTAGATTTTCTTTCTGAGTTCCTACTTTAATGCTTTAAATAAAGAACCACTTGAAGTGAACAAAAGAGAAAAAATCTCTAGAAAAGAAAACTTTATCATGTGGAACGAGCACTCTATATATTGCAGAGAAAATCGCTTGTCACTATTGCTTGGCTCTCAGGGCCTCGCCGCTCTAGAGACTGTGATGGCTTGGTATGACCAACAAACTGAATGCTGTCCAACTCAAAAATGCTTGCTGAAAAGAGAGAGCAAAGAAATAAAGTTTGAAAATGTGCTTCCAAGAGATTGCTGAAATAAGAGTAACCAGGCATCTAAAGTTCATATACTTACTGTATGTGAATAAATCCAAAATGGAATGCCTGAACAAATGGAAAATACTCACCTCCATAAATTATTCTAGTAGTATTAGCGACCTGTTCAGAAATATTATCCTTTAACCATTTGCGAAGTTTTGCATGAACTTCTTGAGCCTAAGGAATTTTAAAAAGTTAAATTCAGTCAAATCATTCAAGAAACTTTAAAATTGTAGAGGCTTTGCAAATAAATAAATTTGAAGAACCTCGTGTTATCAATTAAATTAGATCTGTAAACAGTTAACACCTAGATTAGCTTAATAAGATATATACAGAATTGCTAAACGTTTAAAAAATTTTTTTTTTTATAATCTGAAGTAGGCAACATATAAGAAAAATGGAGTTAAAAAAAATAAAATTAAGTCACAGCAAAGAATTATTTTAAAATTAGTAGTGAGTACAGTAATCCCCCGCTATTCGCGGGGGTTACGTTCCTGAGAAATGTCGCGAATACCGAAAACACGAATACTGAGTTATGGCTCCCATAGTAATAAAGGGGTTCCGTTCCAAAGTATGAAATATATAAGAAAAACTAGTCTAAAATTTTGTCTATGTATGTATTATATGTACCTTCATAATATGACCATTAGAAATGCAAGCATATGGCATCGAAATGAAAACAAGAAACAATTTAATATTAAATGTAATATTTATTAGAAATTTCAAACAAATCTTTCAAACCAGTGCCTTTGCTAGCTAAAAAAAACTTATCCTGCCAGTGCTATCACCAGTTTCACTAAAGTGTTGTTGAAGGAGTTTTGCCTTTTCACGAATGATGAGTGAACTTAACGGAATTTTATTTTGAGTTCGGTCTTCTATCCACAGATTTAAAGCCTTTTCCATTTTTTTTCTAATTTAACATCACGAGTTACAGAGCAAATTTTTGAAGCAATTAGCACGTTTTCACGGACACCACGGCAGATTTTTCCTTCCAATTTTTTGATTGATCGTACCGTTGACTCATTGATTTTATAATGTTCTGCCACTGACAAGACACTTTCACCATTTGAAATTTTGTCTAATAACTCAATTTTATTCGCTAATGTCATCACCTTCTTTGATATTTTCACATTTCTCTTGTTATTTGTAGCCATATTTTTTTTGTACAGGTTAGAAAGAACTTGTCCACAATAAAATCACTTTCGTCCGTTAACACACTCGAAAAAGTCTGTTTTACACTGCAAAATGGTAGATTTATCACTTTTGTAAGCATATCAACTAAAAGCAAATGACCAAACCTTCCATGACAAGCGCATAACACACTGAACAAGGATTAGCGAGAAATATCCACACTCGCGATTTTGTCACCCCTCTCCCCCCATCCACTGAACGCTGTTTTGACCGGGAAAGATAATTTTAGCCACGCCCATATTTTTTATGGCGGAAAATATTCACGGTGCTTTAAAATTCACATTTTTTAGGTTTCATTTTATATTAAATCAGCGATCGCGAATACAGATACCGCAAATAGCGGGGGTTTACTGTACAGTGAAAATGAGAAAATTATTAAAAAGAAAGAAAAGTACAATGACAACACCTTGCAAAACTAGTTGATACTATGAAAGCAAATGGAGTATAACTGATAATTTGATTCTTAGCATTTGAACGTGGAGATTTGGATACAAACAGTTGTGGTAAGCAACGTTCTTATCTTAAGCAGCCTTAGCACAACCTACAGCCCATGGGCTGGATAGAGCCCGCCACCCTAAATCATCCAGCCCTAAGTCACAAAAAAGAAATATATCTACCTGCCCCGTGATGGTCCTAAAAAAGAATTCAAGTTTGTAATTCTATCTCAGGCCTGATGTAGAACCACAGTATTTTAATAAATTGTAACGATTTGGACGGTGTTATGAGCTTATATATAAATATACATATTTGTTATAAGTCATTTGTTATATTTCTTATAAGTCAAAAAATAAATATCTAAAATATAAATAAAAAAGCATTTAGATTTTTGATTAATGATGCCATTTTCTCACTACAACAAATTTTGGAGAAAAGAAGAGAATTCAATCTACCAACATTTCTACTTTTTATTGATTATGCAAAAGCATATGACAATGTAAACTGGGAAAAACTTTGGCAGATTCTACGTGAAGAAAATATCCCAACCAAACTCCGGAAAGTGATCCAAAACCTATATAAAAACTCAAAAATCTGTATAAAATATTCTAATGGCCAACTATCAGACCCAATTAACACCAATAAAGGAGTGAAACAAGGATGTGGACTATCACCAAATTTATTTAATATCTACATCAATAAAATTCTTAAAGAATGGAAACAAACAATTGACAACGGAATACAGTTGAACAACAGGAATAAAATCAAAACTATATTATACGCTGATGATCAAGTTATAATTGCAAAATCAGAAGATGAACTACAGATAGCTGTTGTTGTTGTTATTTGGTTTTTAGGAGCATTAGCAACTAAGGCCATATTGCTCCGTCTACTGATAGCAGAAAATGAACTGTATAAAATAGGTAAAAAGTACGAGATGAAAATCTCCACCTCAAAAACAAAATCAATGGGATTATGTGGAAAAAACATACAAGGAGTCAAAATTGTTATTGATGATAAAATAATAGAACAAATACCTGACTTCATCTATTTGGGAAATTTAATATCAAATGAAGGGAAAGACATCCACACTAAACTAAAAAAATATCATAAAATGAATGGAACGATTAAACGCCACTTCGGAAAACAAATGACAACTGAAAAAAATTACGACTGCACAACATCACTTCAAAACCAGCCATCTTCTACAGCTGTGAGACTTGGGTCATAAATAAGAAATATGCACACAAACTAGAAGCAGCACAAATGAGATTTTTAAGACCATTATTAGGCTTTACAAGACTAGACCACAAAAGAAATTTAGATATCCGCGAGAAATTAAAAGTAGATAACATAGTAAATGACATAAAATGGTATCAGGAAAAATGGATCAGCCACATAGAAAGAATGAACCCAGACCGGATCCCAAAATTAGCCTTTAACTACAAACCTACAGGATTTTTTTTTTTTTTTTTTTTTTGATTTGATAGTTGTTGGCGCATCGGCTTCTGTGGCCATATTGCACCTCCCAAGGTTTTTTGCAGTACTTTGATCCAAGCCCGAGGCGGGAATCGAACCCGCGACCTTTGGGTTGCCGGGCAGGTACTTTACCCACTAAACCTTCAGGAAGAGGGATGTTGGTCGACTAAGACAACGATGGCGAGATCAAAACCACCACCAAGATCTACAATGGAACAGGTCTTAAAAAACCTAAGCCTGATCAAGTTCATGATGATGATGATTTTTGATTTTAGAAGATTAGAGGAACAGTGTTGCTTTCATACGTTTTTTTTTAATGATTGGTTTTGATCTCCCATAGCTCCGTTTTCTGTCTATGCAACAGTGGCTGCCTGCACCATGTATTGCATCAGCTGTGCTTGGCGGGAGGAGCTTGCATAGAGGCATCTGTCACTCTTTCACTTACCATCTCCTTGTCACCTGTGTTATGGCCTTCTCTTTAATTTTGGCTGTTGCTCTGCTCATTTACTGCTGCTCTTGTTACTTTGCACCTTAATTTGGATTCCTTGGAACTGGGCAAGTTTTGTCTGACATACAGTGCATGTGTTCCTTGTATTTTCTACTTGAGGCATGGTGGTGGAATTTATAGCTAAACTGCGAGGCGTTATCTTCTTCACTTACAATTATAATTGTTATAGTGATAGTAATGTTTGAATTTCTTTTCTTTTCTTTTTTTTTTTTTTCAACAAACAAGCAACAAAATGCTGCGTGCCGAGTATTCCAAGACACTTGGAGATATTTTACACAACACTTCGGCACACCATTTTCTAATTTGCCATGCAAGTGTTGCTGTGAATAAGTTCAACAACAAGCAGTACCATGAGACAAAACATTCAAAATTCAGTGAATTTAATGGGCAAGCAAGGATAAATTTCATAAACTTAAATTAAGCCTAGAAAAACAAAATTTGGTATTCAAGAAACAAAGTGCAGAATCAGAAAGAAATACACGTGCCAGGAAAGGAAGGACAGAAGTTTAATGAACTCTAACAGGGAGAGACATGATTTTATAATAATGGAGAACAAAGTGGAGCAGAAACTGTTGAAGTTAACAATAAAAAAGACACCTGGGTCATATGGAATTGATCCAGTTATACTGAAGGAGGCAGTGAGGGAATTAAGAAAACCCTTAGCCATAATTATGAGAGCATCATTAGATTTAGGGGAGCCCCCATGGACTGGAGATGTGCAAATGTATCCCCAATTCATAAAGGGGATTCAAAGGGTGACACAAATCATTATAAACCTGTTACCTTACCTTCTGTTCCGAGGTAAATAATGGAGTCACTGGTTAAAGTGATGCAGGATCACCTAGACAAACCCGCAGTAATAGTTCAGACACAGCATGGGTTTGTTAAGGGGAAGTGATGCGTGCTAAGTTTATTGGATACTACGATGTGATCACAAAGGAACTGGATGCTAAAAATAATTGTGATATCATATATTTGGATTTCAGGAAAGCTTTTGATACTGTTGCACATGGAAGACTGCTGTACAGTTTGGAGCTGTTTGGTTTGTTTGGTTGGTTTTTAGGCCATATTGCTCTGGGATATGTGGTGGTCATTCCTTGACCTTTCCGCATCCTCCGTATTTGGTGGTGACAGGCTCAAACCCCGGTCTAATCAAGAAACGTGTGCTGCACACTGCTGCTCCTTCCCACCTGGCTACGGAGGCGCCGTGCAGTTTGGAGCAGTATGGCATTAAGGGCAAGTTGCTGCAATGGACAAAGGAATGGTTGAGTGGGAGACGGGAGACAGTGGTAATAAATGATTTAGGCAGCTTGGCCACTGTCCATCACTGAGGGTGCTAGCATTGCCTGCGGCACGCAAAGTTAAAAAAAAAAGTTTTTTTTTTTTTTTAAATCATGATATCTTGCCGAACCCTGGTTGAGAAACCCCGCTCTATAGTGAAGCTTCCGTCATCCCCCACTTCAACATTCAACCCATACACAGTACTACTAGTACTAATACTAACTAGTACCACTACTAATACTAATATAAAATAGCACATTATAATACTATAATATAATACTAACACTAGGTGGTAGATGACTTTCATAAATCAGTGCAATACCAATACTTTGCTTACTGGAAGCTTGAATTGGTGAAACCAATGTATAGTCACCACAGCAAAGTTTCCGGCATGTCCTCCTTCCCCATATCCATCATCCCATGCACAGTACTAAGTACTATAGGTTTTTGATACCTTTCATGTTTGGGGGTTTCACATATAAAAAAAAATACGGACACTGCTCTACGTAGACTAATGTTATTAGTGGAGTCCCCCAGGGTTCGGTGATGGACCAATTGTGGTTTTGTGTATTTATCAATGATATTGATGAAGGTACCGGGTGGTTATAAAATAAGTTTCCCTATTCAGAAGACCCTAGTGTCAAAACGGCTGGGTTTAGTGCTGTGAAAATCGGTGGGTATGTCATTTAGGGTATTAGTAGTAGTAGTGGCATGTGATGCAAGAAAGCAAATGTATGAGCTTATGCAGCATCAGTCAAAAAAAAAAAAATTGCAAAACAATCCCCTCTAAATGTTTGTCCAGTTCCTCCTTAAATTTATTTAACCTATCAACTTCCACAACGACAGATGCAAGTTTGTTCCAGCAATTAATCGCCCGCTGGCTAAAGGCAAATTTCCGCACATCTATTCTTCCTCAATTTCAATTTATGCCCCCTTAGGTTCGTAATCTGAAAAAGTAGATGAATCCCATCAGAATTCAGCGTGCTCAACCCATTCAAGACCATATACACCTCAATCAGATTACCTCGCAGTTGCCTAGTCTCCAGCTGCTGCAATTTGCAGAACTTAAGCCTCTCCTGGTAAGAGGATCCCTTCATCCCACTCACCAATCTTATTGCCCTTCTCCGTACACACACTCAAGCAAATCTACATCTTTCCTAAAATGAGGCCTCCAGACCTGCATGCAGTACTCGAGGCATGGCCTGACCATTGCCTTATACAGAGGGACAATCACCTCCTTTCCCTGCTAGAAAAATTCCTGTTTATTATTGACAATAACCCATGACCTGCCCTGGTAGCCTGTCTGCATTGCTCAGAAAACTTTATATCTGACTGCACAATTACTTCAGGGTCTTTTTGATTTTCTACCACATTAAGTGTAGTACCACACAGTTGATACGTTTTTCTTTGGGTTTACTTCTACCCATATGCAATACTTTGCATTTTTCAATGTTAAACTTCAGTTGCCACTTCTCAGCCCATCTGCTCAAATTTTCTAGATCCTGTTGCAGTAACACACTGCCATTACCAACCCTGCCAACCTTTGTATCATCTGCAAACTTCAATACTAAGCTTGATATACCTTCATCAATATCATCGATAAATATACAAAACAACAGTGGACCCAACACTGAACCCTGTGGGACTCCACTAGTAACATTAGTCCACAAAGAGCAGCACCCATTGATTACCACCCTCTGTCTTCTCTCACTCAACCATCCTTTTATCCATTGTAGCAACTTACTCTTAATACCATTCTGCTCCAATTTGTACAGTAGTCTTCCATGTGCAACAGTGTCAAAAGCTTTCCTGAAATCCAAGTATATGATATCAAAATTGTCAGACAAGACTCTCCCTTAACAAGCCCATGCTGGGTCTGAATTGTTGCTGCAGTCTTGTCTAGATGATCCTGCAATGCATCTTTAACCAGTGACTCCATTATTTTACCCAGAACAGAAGTTAAACTAACCGGTCTGTAATTCTCCCCTGGGTCCAAGGATGCTCTTATAATTATGGCTAAGGGTTTGCTTACTTCCTTTGCCGCCTCCTTTAATATAACTGGATAGATCCCATCCACCCCAGGTGCTTTTCTTATGTTTAACTTCAACAATTTCTCCTCCACTTTGTTCTCAGTTATTACAAAATCATTAAGCACCCTGTTACAATTTGATAACCTTGTGGCATTTTTAAACCTTAATAACTCCTCATGTGTGAATGTAGATGCAAAATACTCATTCAGTTTGTTTGCTATCTGAGCAGGATCATCAACAGTTGAACCATCAATATCAATAGGACCAATCAGATTCATCTCCTTCCTTTTAGAGTTTATATAAGTATGGGGAAGCGGTTCGTAGATGAAAAAAATTGGTTTGAATTCTGCCACCAGGGGAAAAACTGCGCTGCACATATATAAAATTTGCCATTTACTTCAAGACATGCTGTTTACGCAAATGACATCCTGTTATATAAAAGCAGAAAGGCCAATGCCAACGTCAATAACCATTACGGCTCTTACAAAAAAGGAACGTGCTCTTTTAGTAAAACTGGTTTACCAAATAATAGTAATGTTAATGAAGCACTACGTGAAAATCAGAAACTTAAGATTTGTATAAATGGCCTTTGACGTCAGTGGGGCTTCAAAAACTAATAGAGAAATATGAAGTGACGGGGTGTAATTCCAGATAAGGAACAGAACAGAGGTGGTGGATGAAGTAGCAGTTGGAATGGCCTCCAGGTCAGAATGCAAAACACTACTGTAGTGGCACTACTCTGGCACTACCAGTAGTGCTAGAGGGATATCAAGAGACTTGAACCTTCCTTGGTCTACCGTACGTAACGTGCTGTGAAGAATTTTACGCTAGTTCCCATACAAAATTCAGGTAGTCCAAGAACTAGTCTTGTGATGAGCAAAAATGAATAGACTTTGCTCTGCGATTTCACTCTTCGTGGGGCTCTAAATGCACAAAACTGCTGAATACGGGAAACTTCTCGTCCATCTACTGTGCATGAAAGACCACCACAAAATCCAAACATCACAGTATAGTGTGGATTTACAGCAGAGTTTATAATCAGACCATTTTTCATTGAAGCATATACATCTCATGTCCGTAAGGTATACAGGTGCATGGAACTGTGCTCTTAACATTAGCGGAGTCATATAATGCAAGAAAGCAAGCATCAGCCAAAAAAAAATAAAATAAAATAAAACCCCTTCCCATTTCACCATTCCATTCACTCCAGATGTTTATCTAGTTCTGCCTTGAACTTATTTAAGTTGCTGACCTCCACTACAACAGATGGAAGTTTAATAATGTGATCTCTTCTAAGAGATCACATTATTCCCACTCTGCAAGAAAGACAATGGTTGGAGACCGTAGTGTTGATGCAAGATGGTGCCCCCTCCCCATGTTGGTCGACAAGTGAAGGAACTGCTCTGTTCAAATGATCACATCATTTCTAGAGACTTTCCGCAGTTGTGGCCAGCTCAATCACGAGATCTCAATCCCTATGGGGATACCCGAAAGACACAGTTAACCGTGGCAGCATACAGACACTTGTCAACTTGAAAGCAAGCATTAAACAGCATATAGTTGACATCCCCAATGAGATGCTATGCGAAACTGCCGCACGCAGTCCTCTGTTTTCAGAATGTCATCTTCAGTGAAGGAAAGCATAGAACAATAACTGTAGATTTCCAAGTTCTGATATTAAAATCTAATCCTAAGTTAAGTATTCTATCCCATGTTTACAGTGCAAATCCCCCCCCCACACACACCGGTGGCAGAAATTTGAACTAATTTTTTTATTCTACAAATCGCATCCCCATACTCTAAATGACATACCCACCGATTTCCAAAGCACTATCTCTAACCGTTTTGGCACTAGGGTCTCCTGAATAGGGAAACTTATTTTATAACCACCTGACATATCACACCAAATGTCCAAGTTTGTAGATGATACAAAGGTTGGCAGGGTTGTTAGCAACAGTAAAAACAGTATGCTACTCCGCCTGGATCTAGATAACTTGGGCAAATGGGCTGAGAAGTGGCAACTGAAGTTTAACATTGACAAATGCGAAATACTGCATATGAGTAGCAATAACACAAGAGAAAGTACCAACTGTGTGATACTACACTAAGGGAGGTAGAGAATGAAAAAGACCTGGGGGGTAGTTGTGCAGTCAGATATGAAGTTCTCTGAGCAGTGCAGATGGCTGCCAGAGCAGATCATGGAGCTTTGTCAATGATATCTAGGAATTTTGCTAGCAGAGACAAGGGATGTGATTATCCCTTTGTATAAGGAAATGGTCAGACCACACCTTGAGTACTGCGTACAGGTCTGGAGGCCGCATTTTAGGAAGGATATAGAGTTGCTAGAATGAGTACAGTGAAGGGCAACAAGATTGGTGAGAAGAACAAAGGGGTGCACTTACCAAGAGAGGCTTAAATTCTGTAAGATGCAGCAACTGGAGACTAGGCACCTGCGAGGTGATCTGATTGAGGTGTACAAGGCCTTGAATGGTTCGAGCAGGCTCAATAGTGCATTGAGCCTGCAGGATACTTCCGCTTGCTCAGATTAAGACCTGAGGGGGCATGGATTCAAACTGAGGAAAGACAGTTGTAGAATGATGTGCGGAAGTTTGCCTTTAGCCTGCAGGTACAGTTGATTGTTGGAACAGACATCCATCTTTTGTTGTGGAAGTTGATAGCTTAAATAAATTTAAGGCTGAACTAGGTGACCGGATGGGTGAAATGGGAAGGGTCGGCTGATGCCGTATAAGCTTGCTTTCTTGCATCAATCATATGTCTCAACTAATGCTAAGTTGTGGTCTGAGGTATTTAGAGGACCACTCAACCTCAACCATGTACAAACAACCAAGGGTTGTTTGTAAGAAAAAGATCAAGCGAGTTGCCTGTGTGGTTAGGATTGTCTGGTATTCTGATAGGTAAATGAACAATCTCTGTGGGATCATTAGTAATTGCAAGCCTCCATATCTAGACCAGCTGGGTCAGTGTCAACCAATAATTGGGTTTCTCTCAGAAAAAGTACATGAGATTTGGCAGACTGTAAGTGGAAATGGACATTATTCAGTTTGGAACTGAGACCACATGTATTTGTGAAATGAACGGGAAGTGTTTGGGAGGTTTAGATCTTTTCACAGATAAATTTGTTCTATTTGTCTACCAATTCATGATTTTTCAGTAGAAAGAAAGGGGAAGACATGATATATGAAGTAATGAAATATTTAGATATGGAATACACACAGGAAGAATATATCTAGCTCCTAGACAATGTGGCCTAAAGGATGTTCTTGTATACAAACTACTCGGACTCCTTGTAACCACTATCTGGCAGAGTGTATGCAGCGAGATTATACACTAGCTGATTCAGAAGCCTCACAGGGCATTACCAATAGGCTCAGCCCGGTGGGCTATCTAGCAGCTGGTCTGCAAACACTATTTTACAGCTGTACCCTCAAAATAAGGATGATTGGATCTTGCCATGATGGAAGATCACATTCCATGACCTTCCATCATGTATTATGATCTCATTTATCATACTGCATGATGGAAGAGATTGGGGGGGGGGGAGAGATTTCTCGAGCTTTGCTCTGGAGACTAAACATGGGTTCCACCACTTCTTCAAGCTTCCAACTTGCACCAGTTGATGAGTCATCTACCACCTCTATTTGAGCATTACCATTAGTTATTTGTTTGTTATTTGGTTTTTAGGAGCATTAGCAACTAAGGCCATATTGCTCCAGGATATGCGGTGGTCATTCCCTGGCCTTTCCGCATCCTCCATATTTGGTGGTGACGGGCTCGAACCCCGGTCTAATCAAGAAGAGTGTGCTATGCACTGCTGCTCCTTCCCACCTGGCTACGGAGGCGCCTGCATTACCATTAGTAACTGGTGGCTTGGCTTGTTACTAATTGTAATGCTTAGATAGAGAAGGCAATGGCATAAGCACAAAAACTGGACATTCAATTATTAGACATATCATATTTTCTGAAAACAAGCATTCACACATTTTCCAACATCAGGCAGAGTTTATTTTTGGTGAATGAAGCGCATTATCCTGACTGTCTCATGCCTACAGCCAATCATGGAGGAGGTTCAATGATGGTTTGGGCAGCTTTATCTTGATATTCATCAACCTGCATGGGCAAATTATTGCCACTAATTACCTTGATATTCTGTGTGAACAGGTTCATTCACAAATTCACAAATAATGCCATATTTCAAGGAGGATAAATACCATTAACATTTACCTTACTCAATCCAATCAAGGCCTTAAGCACATCATTTAGGGAGCTTTTGGCTAATCACAACTAATTTGAAGATTTGAGAATTTTGACCTCATATTTTCATTGAAAACAAAACAAAAAATAGCACAATCTCTCTGGTCTCCAGATGCTGCAATTTGCAAACTTGAAGCCCTCCTACATAAGAGCACCTTTTTGTTCCCTTCACTAATCCTGATTGCCTTCTCTGCACCCATTCCAGAAGATCTATATCCTTCATAAAGCAAGGCCTCCAGACCTGTATACTAAAGATGTGGTCTATCCTTGGCCTCGTACAAAGGGATAATCACCTCCTTATCGCTGACAAAACTCCACTTGCTGGCAGCATTTCTGCGTTGCTCAGAGAATTTCATATCTGACTGCACAATCCTCCCCCCGGTATTTTTCATTTTCCACTACCCAGAGTGTATTACCACACAATTGTTAGTTACTCTGGGATTACATTACTGGGCATTTCATGGTACTCCATAAATGCCCAGGGGGGAACTTGACATTGTTATGCCCTGCCACCTTCCAACAGTACCTTCCCCTTGTGACACTAATTTCTTTGCTAATAGAGAACAGCACCTTGCCAGGGTATCACAGCACTACTATATTAGCATTAGCATTCAGTAGAGGCATTTGATGCAAGAAAGCTAGCTTATGCAGGATTAGCCAAAAAAAAAAAAAAAAAAAAACCACTTTCACTTCACCCCTCTGTTCATTCAAAATATCTGTCCAGCTGAGCTTTAAACTTATTTAGGCTATCAACTTCCACGACAAGGGATGGAAGTCTGTTCCACCAACCAACCACCCGATGGCTAAAGGCAAATTTCCGCACGTCTATCCTACATCTGTTTTTCCTCAATTTGAATTTATGCCCTCTCAGGTGATTATTCTGAGCGAGAGGAAGAATCCCATCAGCATTGAGAATTGTGCAAACCATTCAAGGCTTTATACATCTCTATCAGATCACCTTGCTGGTACCTAGTCTCCAGACACTGTAATTTGCAAAACTTAAGCCTTTCTTCATAAGAGCACCCCTTTGTTCCATTCACTAATCTTGTTGCCCTTCTCTGTACTCATTCCAGCAGCTCTACATCCTTCTTGAAATGAGGCCTCCAGACCTGTATACAGTACTCTAGGTGTGGCCTGACCATTGCCTTATACAAGGGAATAATCACCTCCTTATCCCTGCTAGAAAAATTCCTATATATCATTGACAATACACCATGAGCTACTCTTGCAGCCCGTCTGCACTGCTCAGAGAACTTCATATTTGCCTGCACAACCACCCCCAGGTCCCCTTCATTCTCTACAACTGTCAGTGTAGTACCACAGAGTTGATACGTTGCTCTGGGGTTGCTGATTCCCATGTGTAGTACTTTACATTTGTCAATGTTAAACTTCATTTGCCACCTCTCAGCCCATCTGCTCAACCTTTCCAGATCCTGTTGCAGCAGCATAGTGTCAGTAGTGTCCTTGACAACCCTGCCTACCTTTGTATTGTCTGCAAACTTCGACATTAAGCTTGATATACCCTCATCAATATCATTGATGAATACAGAAAACAATAATGGACCCAACACCGAACCCTGAGGGACTCCACTAATAACATTAGTCCACGACGACCAGTGTTCATTGATTACCATTCTCTGTCTTCTCCCCCTCAGCCACCCCTTTATCCACAGCAGCAATTTGCCTCCAATGCCACACTGCTCCAATTTGTGCAGCAGTCTTCCATGTGCAACATTATCAAAAGCCTTTCTAAGATCCAAGTATACAATATCAAAGTTAATACCTGCATCCAGTTCCGTAGTGACTGCATCATAGTATCCAATCAAATTGGTCACGCAAGACTTCCCTTTAACAAAACCATGCTGTGTCCGAGCTATAGCTGAAGTCTTGTCTAAATGATCCTGCAGTGCTTCTTTAACTAGTGCCTCCATTAATTTTCCGGGAACAGAAGTTAAACTCACAGGTATATAATTACTTGTGTCAGCCTTTGATCCTCCTTTGTGAATTGGGGTGACATTTGCACATCTCCAGTCTGTGGGTACGTCCCCTGAGTCCAAGGAAGCTCTCATAATTATGGCTAAGGGTTTGCTTACTTCCTTTGCTGCCTCCTTTAATATAACTGGATAGATCCCATCCACCCCGGGCGCCTTTCTTGTGTTTATCTTCAACAATTTCTCCTCCACTTTACTCTCAGTTATTACAAGATTCTCTAGCTTACTGCTAGAGTTGAATACACCTCTGGCTTTTCCCTCGATAAATAACTCCTCATGTGTGAATGTCTATGCAAAATATTCATTTAGTTTGTTAGCTACCTAAGCAGGATCATCAACAGTTGACCCATCGATATCAAGTGGACCAATCTGATTCATCCCCTTCCTTCTAGAGTTTACATAAGTAAAGAACTCTTTGCTGTTTTTCTTTGCATCCCTTCCAAAGATTTCTCGTAATCTGCCTTCGCCTGCCCAACCTCCTTTGTAACTTGGTTACAGATCAACTTGTATCTATCATAGGCTTCTGTGTCGTGTGTTAATTTGTATGTATCCCATGCATGTTTCTTCTCTGCCATATGCCTCATCAGTTCATCTGGCATCAATTTAGGCCTAAACCTTGAACAATATTTCTTAGTTGGTATGTATAGCCTAGTAGCTTTCAAGATAAGTTCTTTGAATGCTTCCCATTTTGCATTTGCTGTTGGTAAAATCATCAGTTGGTCCCACTGTATAGAATTTAAATACTGTCTCAGTCCATCGTAGTCGCCTTTACGAAAGCAATAACCCTTCCCTTTACCCCTAATGGTAGTTACCTCTTTGAGTAAATCCCACTTCAGCACACTGTGATCACTGCCACCTAGTGGTTCCTTTATCTGCAGATTCTTAATGCATGAAGAATCACTGCCGATAATCAAATCAAGAGTATTCTTCCCTCTAGTTGCCTCCTGAACATGCTGATGTAGAAAACAATAATCCAATAAATCCACAAAAGCCTTGCTAGTGTGTGAGTGACCAGCCCCCAAATTCCAGTCAATATCTGGGAAACTAAAATCTCCCATTATAAGACTCTCTGATTTACTGGCCCACTCTATTTCCCTGTACAGTATCTTATTATACTCATCAGAGTCATTAGGCCTATAGCACACTCCTACTCTCAATTTTGATCTCCCAATGCATTTGTCACACCAAACTGACTCGACACTGCACTGTCCAGCGATGTCCACTAGCTTCACTTCCTTGGATTTTATGTATTTCTTAACTAATAGCATAACCCCTCCTCCCTTCCTATCCAGTCTATCCTTTCTGTAGACGTTGTACTCGCCAAATTCCAGTTCTGCATTCCTCATATCTGTGTGACACCACGTCTCTGATATCCCAACAATATCTGCCTTTGATGTTTTGAGCAATACCTCAAATTCATCAATTTTATTTACTAAACTCCTAGCATTGGTGTACACGCAAGTATACATGCACCTATTTCTATTCTTAGCTACCCTAACACAACCTATGTGTTTACTTGTACCGCAATGACTCCCGGCAGTCTCTGAAATATCCTGCATCTTGTTTTTCAGGCTTCTGCTCATTCCAATAGAAGCAGTGCATGAATCTCTTTCACCTCTGGCAGTGGCTACTGTTAATCTGTTCGTCTTTGTCTCCCCTCAAGCTAGCAGTTTTCCGACCCACCTAACACTGCCTCGATAGCATCAGCAAATATTCTTGCACTCTTTCTATTTAAGTGTATCCCATCCCTGTAGAAGCAATCTCTCCTGTTAACAAGTACAGTCCAGGCTGAAAAAAATTCTACCCCTTGAGCCGTGCACAATCTTTCCAGGGCCGAATTGATCGACAAGGCTCTCATCATATACTCCCTCCTATCGTGTCTGGGCAGAATTGCAGACACTTTCAAATTCAACCCTATTTCACGGCTTCTCTTCAACAGTGACCTGTACTTGTTAAGCAATTCTGCCGGTCTCCTACTCTTGATATCATTAGTGCCAACGTGTACAACTATATCACCTTTTGTGCCCTTAAAAGATGATATCTGCTCTACAACGTCGCAAACCTTTGCCCCTGGCAGACATACCCTGGTCCTGTTCCACCTATCCTTTTTACAAAGCATGTTCCCCGCTTCCCTGACAATAGAGTCACCAACAACTACTAGTTCCTTCGGGACTAGCGCATTCTGCCTTGGGGGTTGCCACTGTGTTGCGCGACGACCAAGTGCAAGCTCTGGCGTTGATGTGGGCAGCTGAGAGCTTGATGGCTCCCCTCAATTTAGTTCCTTCGAGGGCATCCACCCTGTCCTTCAAGCTCTCATATAGGCCCATAAGAACGCTGAGTTGTTGCCTGATTTTGATACACTCCTTGCATCGCGCACACACAAAGACATCCCTCATGGCAATATCATGTCCCGTACCTGAATGCCCCAGAAACATCATGCAAGCTGCTGTGCATTTTAGAAGACTGTGATTCAGAAGGCAACTGCCCCCCTCAATTCTCCTCTGAGCCACAGCACTTCCATTAGCTTGAGCCTTTTGTTTTGCTGCTCTGGTCTGAGTCATGTTTCTCTTAACTTAAATAATATTTCAATTTCAGTTTATAACCCTAAATTATCTCCGAACACAGTTATACGGGATATATATATTTTTAGTGTCAAGTATTAATTATCTCCGAGTTTCCTTTATATAACTTCCGTGTCAGTTATGTATTAATTAATTATGTTACGTTTGTAATCTAAGTCGGTATATGCATTTAGTTAAAAGTACAATTTAAATGCCAACGAAGTTCAAGAAGTTTAATAGATTTTACCGATCACTGAAAATATTATAACCTGTATTATACTAATGCTATCTAGGTTCGATATATGACGATCGTATGACAAAGATGGGAAGTTACAAACGGCCATCTATGGATACTTAAGTATTAATTAACTTTCAAATCTCGCTGTCTCAATTCAGAATAAACTAACGATCCTTACTAGGTCTATAAGCTACTTACAAAAAATAAGTTGATGTAAAAAATATTCAATAAGCGGCTAAATATGGCTAAAAAAAAAAACTTCTCGTTCAGCGGAGTTGCGACTTGTAACACGTGTATACTCTTACCGATACTTTTATGCAATGGCAAGGCCGAGTAAAGAATAAATACACCAAATTAATCAGAAAATCACAAAATAATGCTATACTGCTAAATTTAAATCAAAAGTCTTAGAAAAACAATAATTTCAAATCAATAAATAAGAAAAATCCACTTTGCGGCTTTGAACACGTCTGGCCCCTACTGGCCTCGTCAGCAGACTCGACGAGGAATAAAAGGAATTAGAGGAATAAAACTTCCAGGCAGGAAGTTGCAATCATATATTGCTAAAGTGAAAACAAACGCTAAAGAAGCATGTGCTACGCACATGCTTCTTTAGACTAGACCAGGGTTCGAGCCCATCACCACCAAATACGGAGGATGCGGAAAGGTCAGGGAATGACCACTGCATATTCCCGGAGCAATATGGGCTTAGTTGCTAATGCTCCTAAAAACCAAAAATAACAAAAAAATACAATAAGCACATATATATTTTTATCGCTTTTCATATACTACTTGTATTCACTTTTATTGATTTTATTTTTACTTGTTTAATGGCACAAGGTATGTTGTTGGTATATTGTTTAATGGCACAAGGGCTGCTAAGGCCATATTGTGCCTGATTCTATTTGGTAGTGTAGTTGAAATGTTAAAATCTGTTAAATAACCGTGTCTGCTTCAAGAATGCAAAAAATTCAGCTAGATTTGCATTGTCTCCAATCAGATGAAATAATATTAAAGGTTCTTCCAGATGTGAAAGTGTTGTGAAAATTGTGTTTCAAACATTAATATAACGGTTACAATTTAGTAGAACATGCTTCACCATAAGTGTTTTTGTCAATCAATACAAGTATGCAGATCTTCCTCTATGAGCATAAATATGGGTTAGATACATGTGCCCAATATGCATCCTAGCCAGGATCACCTCTTCTTGCCTATTTGATCTCATGCTTAATGATGACCACAACTGAGGTTCCTGTTTGAATTGCAGTAGCTTACTACCATTGTTAGGAGAGCATGCAGTAGTCGGATGTTCAATGGCCTGATCTACATATTCATTTCCTCTGATACCTACATGACCTGGTATCCAACCGACAGTTACTGATTGGTTAGGAGCACATAACACATTTAACTGTGATCTTCAAGACGGGGTGGATTGGATTGGACGAATTTTTTAATGCTGTTATTGCACTCAAAGAGGCAGAATAGATCATTGTTTGCTTATAGGACAGATCAGTCACGTGATATAGAGCTATCTTAATCGCAAACAGTTTGGCAGTATAGACACTATATTCCTTCAGAAGAGACACAGAACTAGAAAGGATAGTAGAAACTGCTGCTGCTGCGTCTACAGTTGAACTTGTTTTTGAACCATCAGTGTCTATATATATATATATATATATATATATATATATGAAAACACAGAATTTTTAGCTACACATGCAGCATGGAATTTCCTGATGGTGAGATGTGCTGCTTGTTTATTTCCCCATTGTTGGAAAGAGAGAGCATAGACTGGTGTATAACTAGACATGGAGAGTCATAAGTGCTTTTTTCCTGAAAGATATTATCCATATGTAAATTCCAGCATTCTATTAACTGTAGTAGCCTTATTCCAATTGGCTTGTTTTCGTTAGGTTTATTGTCATAAAAGGTGATCAACTCAGGCTCAAATAAGTATGCCCAAATAGGGTGAAAGGGAAGGCTCGGTATTTTTGCTGCATAGTTGAGTCACGACTCAACTATGCAACAAAAATACATAACGACTTAGATTACAAACGTAACATGATTAATTAATACATAACTTCATACAGAAGTTATATAAAGGGAGCTCTTGGATAATATTTGATAGTGAAAAATATATATAGTGTTATAACTGCGTTGGGATACAAGTTTAGGGTTATAATTTTGTACTGAAATTTTATTGAAATTAAATCAAAATCATGACTCGGACCAGAGCAGCAAAGCAAAAGGCTCAAGATAATGGGAGTGCTGTGGCTCAGAGGAGAACTGAGGTGGACAGTTTCGCTCTGAATCACAGCCTTTTAAAATGCACTGCTTGCACATGATGTTTGTGGAGCAAGCGGGTACAGGACATGATATTGCCATGGGGGATGTCTTCGTGTGTGTGTGTGCGCGCGCGATGCAAGGAGTGTAACGAAATCAGGCAACAACTCAGCGATGTTATGGGCCTATATGAGAGCTTGAAGGACAGGGTAGATGCCCTCGAAGAATCTAAATTGAGGGGCCCATCAAGCTCTCAGCTGCCCACATTAATGCCACAGCTTGCACTTGGTCATCACGCAACACAGTGGCAACCCCCAAGGCAGAATGTGCTGGTCCCACAAGAACTAGTAGTTGTTGGTGACTATTGTCAGGGAAACGGTGAACATGCTTTGTAAAAAGGATAGGTGGAACAGGAACAGGGTATGTTTGCCAAGAGCAAAGGATGATGACGTTGTAGAGCGGATATCATCTTTTAAGGGCACAAAAGGTGATATAGTTGTACACGTTGGCACTAATGATATTAAGAGGAGATGGGCAGAATTACTTAACAAGTACAGGTCACTGTTGAAAAAAAGCCGTGAATTATGGTTGAATTTGAAAGTGTCTCCAATTCTGCCCAGACACGATAGGAAGGAGTATATGATGAGAGCCTTATCGATCAATTCGTCCCTCGAAAGATTGTGCAAGACTCAAGGAGAAGAATTTTTTTCAGCCTGGTCTGTACTTGTTAATAGGAGAGACTGCTTCTACAGGGATGGGATACACTTAAATAGAAAGGGTGCAAGAATATTTGCTGATGCCATCGAAGCAGTGTTAGGTGGGTCGGAAAACTGCAGGCTTGGGGGGATACAAGGACTAATAGATTAACAGTAGCCACTGGCAGAGGTGAAAGTGATTCTTGCACTGCTTCTATTGGAATGAGCAGAAGCCTGGAAAACAAGTTGCAGGATATTTCAGAGACTGCTGGGAGTCATTGCAGTACAAGTAAACACATGGGTTGTGTTAGGATAGCTAAGAATAGGAACAGGTATACTAGCGAATACACCAATGCTAGGAGTTTGATAAATAAATTTGATGAATTTAAGGTATTGCTCAAAACATCAAAGGCAAATATTGTTGGGATAACAGAGACGTGGTGTCACACGTCTCTGTTATAAGGAATGCAGGATGCAATCGTGATATAAGGAATGCAGAACTGCAATTTTGAGAGTACAATGTGTACAGAAAGAATAGACAGGATAGGAAGGGAGGAGGGGTTATGCTATTAGTTGAGAAACACATAAAATCTAAGGAAGTGAAGCCAGTTGACATCACTGGAAAGTGTAGTGTCGAGTCAGTTTGGTGTGACAAGCATTGGGAGATCAAAATTGAGACTGGAGTGTGCTATAGGCCTAATGACTCTGTTGAGTATAATAAGAAACTCTACAGGGAAATAGAGTGGGCCAGTAAATCAGAGAGTCTTATAATGGGGGATTTTAATTTCCCAGATATTTACTGGAATTTGTGGGTTGGTCACACACACACACGCATACTAGCAAGGCTTTTGTGGATTTATTGGATAATTGTTTTCTACATCGGCATGGTTGGGAGGCAAATAGAGGGAGTAATAATCTTGATTTGATTATCAGTAGTGATTCCTCATGCATTAAGAATCTGCAGATAAAGGAACCACTAGGTGGCAGTGATCAGTGTGCTAAAGAGGGATTTAGTCAAAGAGGTAACTACCATCTGGGGTAAAAGGAAGGGTTATTGCTTTCGTAAAGGCGACTACGATGGTCTGAGACAGTATTTAAATTCTATACAGTGGGACCAATTGATGATGTTACCAACAGCAAATTCAAAATGGAAAGCATTCAAAGAATTTATCTTGGAAGCTACTAGGCTTTACATACCAACTAAGAAATATTGTTCAAGATTTAGGCCTAAATGGATGTCAGATGAACTAATGAGACACACATAAATTAACACGTGACACAGAAGCCTATGATAGATATAAGCTGGTCTGTAACCAAGTCAAAGAAAAAGAGCAAAGAGTTCTTTACTTATGTAAACTCTAGAAGGAAGGGGATGAACCAGATTGATCCATGTGATATCGATGATTCAACTGTTGATGATCCTACTCAGGTAGCTAACAAACTAAATGAATATTCTGCATTGACATTCACATATGAGGAGTTATTCAGCAAGGGGAATGCCAGAGGTGTATTCAACTCTGGCAGTAATCTAGATAATCTTGTAATAACTGAGAGCAAAGTGGAGGAGAAATTGTTGAAGATAAACACAAGAAAGGCACCTGGGGTGGATTGGACATATCCAGTTATATTAAAGGAGGCAGCAATGGAAGTAAGCAAACCCTTAGCCACAATTATGAGAGCTTCCTTGGACTCAGGGGAGGTTCCCATAGACTGTAGATGTGCAAATGTGACCCCAATTCAAAAAGGAGGATCAAAGGCTGACACAAGTAATTATAGACCTGTGAGTTTAACTTCTGTTCCAGGAAAATTAAGGGAGGCACAGGTTAAAGAAGCACTGCAGGATCATCTAGACAAGACTTCAGTTATAGCTCAGACACAGCATGGTTTTGTTAAGGGAAAGTTTTGTGTGGCCAATTTGATTGGATACTATGATGCAGTCACAAAAGAACAGGATGCAGGGAATATCTGATATTATATACTTGGATCTTAGAAAGGCCTTTGATACTGTTGCACTTGGAAGACTGCTGCACAAATTGGAGCAGTGTGACATTGGAAGCAAATTGCTGCTATGGATAAAGGGGTGGTTGAGGGGGAGAAGACAGAGAGTGGTAATCAATGGACAATGCTCATCGTGGACTAATGTTATTAGTAGAGTTCCTCAGGGTTCAGTGTTGGGTCCATTATTGTTTTCGGTATTTATAAATAATATTGATGATGGTATATCAAGCTTAATGTCCAAAGTCTGCAGACGATACAAAGGTTGACAGGGTTGTTAAGGACACTACTTACACTATGCTGCTGAAACAGGATCTAGAAAGGTTGAGCAGATGGGCTGAGAGGTGGCAAATGAAGTTTAACATTGAAAAATGTAAAGTACTACATATGGGAAGCAGTAACCCCAGAGTGACATATCAACTCTGTAGTGCTACACTGACAGTGGTAGAAAACGAAAAGGACCTGGGGGTAATTGTGCAGGCAGATATGCAGTTTTCTGAGCAGGCAGACAGTCTGAAAGAGTAGCTTATAGTGTCTTGTCAATGATATACACGAATTTCTCTAGCAGGGATAAGGATTTGATTATCCCCTTGTATAATGCACTGGTCAGGCCACACCTTGAGTGCTGTATACAGGTTTACAGGCCTCATTTTAAAAAGAATGCAGAGCTGTTGGAACGAGTACGGAGAAGGGCAACAAGATTAGTTAATGGAACAAATAGGTGCTCCTACGAAGAAAGGCTTAAGTTTTACAAATTACAGTGTCTGGAGACTAGGCACCTGAGAGGTGATCTGATTGAGGTGTATAAAGCCTTGAATGGTTTGAGCATGCTCAGTGCTGATGGGATTCTTCCTCTTTCTCAGAATAATCACCTGAGAGGGCATAAATTGAATTTGAGGAAGGACAGATGTAGGATCATCATCATCAGCCATTTTCAATCCACTGCAGGATGAAGGCCTCTCCAGCAACTTTCCAGTTCCTTCTGTTTTGAGCACTGGCCATCCATTTACTACGCAAAAACTCATGAATTTCATCTATCCATCTCCGCCTTTGTCTTCCAGGTTTTCTTCTAGCTCCCCTTGGGTACCATTCTGTTATTTTCTTAGTTCATCTGTCATCATGTCTTCGAGCTATGTGTCCTGCCCAAGACCATTTTAGTTCTTTAGTTTTGATAAGAATGTCCTTTCATTGAGTTTGATGCCTAATCCATGTGTTTCTCTTCTTATCTAACAGTCTGATTCACAGTATAATTCGTTCAATTCTTCGCTGTGTAGTTCTCAGCTTCTCTTCCATTCTTTTCGTGAGTGCCCAAGTTTCACTTCCATAAGTCATGGTGGGGAGTATACATTGCTTCATTATTTTACGTTTCAGACAAACTGGGATATTGCTCTTCAGTATGTGACTATATTTCCTGAATGCTATCCCTCCAAAATTTATTCTTCTCTTGACTTCCAGCCATTTATCATTATTACAGCTAATACCTTGTCCCAGATAAGTATATGACTCCACCTTTTCAATTACTGCTCCTTCAATCATTATTTCCCTTTCTGTGGCATACTTGTTCATCATTATTTTTGTTTTAGCCATATTCATCTTTAGTCCAAAATCCTTACTAACTGTGCATAACTGATTAAGATTTTCCTCTAATTCTTTGGGATTGTGGCTTATGATCACAATGTCATCTGAAATCGTAAATGGTTTAGGTACTCTCCGTTCACATTGACTCCTTTCTGCGACCAGTCTAATCTTAAAGCTTCCTCAAGGGCAGCAGTAAACAGCTTCGGAGATATTGTGTCTCCTTGCCGAACTCCTTTCTCGATTTTAAATTTGCTACTGTCTTTGTCTAGTCTAATAAAGGAGGTAGCACTCTCATATATTTTCTTCAAAATCACAATATATGGGGTATCTATGCCTCGTCTTTCCAGTGCCTGAAACATTGCCTTATGCTGTATGGAGTCAAATGCCTTTTCATAATCCACAAATGCCAGGCATAATGGTGTTTTATATTCATTTGCTTTCTCCATTAGCTGTGATATTACATGAAGGTGATCCATAGTTGAGAATTCTGTCCTAAAGCCAGCTTGCTCTTTCGGTTGATTCTCATCAAGTATTCTTTGTAATCTGTTAGTAATGACCCTTGTGAAGAACTTGTAGATGTGGGATAACAAGCTAATTGGTCTATAATTTCCAATTTCTGATTTATCTCCTTTCTTATGCAGCAAAACTATGATTGCATTATTCCACTGCTTAGGCATCACACGTTTTCTAATGCACTTTGTGCAGAGTCTTGCCAGTGTTTGTGTTATGTCTCTTCCTCCCAATTTTAACAACTCTACAGTAACTTTATCTTCCCCCGGGGCTTTCCGATTCTTCATTTTCTTCAATGCATGTTCTACCTCATCAGGAAGAATATCGGGTATGTCATATGTGTTGTTACTTTGCAATTCATCTTCCCCACTGCTGGTATCATTCCCTTGCTCCTGGTATAATTCTCTATAGTAGTCTTCTGCTATTTGAATTATGCCTTCTCTGCTGTTTATAAGTACACCATCGCTATTCTTCAGTTTCAGTATCATTTGTCTTTCTGTATTACTGCTCATGGCTGTTGATTTAAATCCTTTGTTTTCCCTTAATGCTTGTTCTACTTTTCTTGTGTTAAATCTTCTTATGTCCTCTCTGAGTCTCTTTCTAATGGCTTTGCATAACTCAGTATACTCAATTTTCTCCCTGTCAGTGTTTTTCTTAGTCTTCATTTGTCGTCTTCGGTTCATCATGACATGTGTTTCTTGACTAATTTTTTCTTCTTTGGATTTCTTTTTCCCTATAGGTTTCTTGGGCTTTATCACTTTCAGAAAGTTGTAATATTCCTCGTCGATATCTTGGTCCTGAGCAGTCTGCAGAAGCGCAAACTTGTTCTTAAGTTCCAGTACATACTGCTTTTTCTCCTCCGCTGTTACCTCAAAGACCTTTGTATTATTTACTCGAGTCAGTTTTTTCCTTTCCTACATCTATATCAAGTGTACATCTTACCATTCTGTGATCACTTCCAACATTTACCTTATTCAGGACGGTAACATCATTCACAATATATCTTCTGTTAGTGAGGATGAAGTCGATTTCATTAGTTGTTAATCCATTTGGACTCTTCCATGTCCACTTTCTGTTCACCCTTTTCTTGAAAAAAGTGTTCATTACTGACAGTCCTTGAGATTCTGCAAATTCCACAAGTTTTTCACCTCTTTTATTTCTTTCACCAATTCCAAAATTTCCTATAGTTCCTCTTTCTGCGCTGTTTTGACTTTTTCCAACCTTAGCATTGAAGTTCCCCATAATAATAGTGTAGTGGGTTTTCTGCTCATCTAGAAGACCTTCAATTTCGGTGTACATTTCTTCAACCTCTTCATCACCATGGCTCGATGTTGGTGCATAAATCATTATAATCTTTAGCTTGTACCTCTTAGAAATCTTGAGTATTAGTCTTGACACCCTTGGTGATGTACTTTTGAATTCCAAAATGTTGTTTTTAAAATCTTTATGGACCAGAAACCCAACTCCACCTTCACTCCTTTCACTGTTTCCATTGGTGTACAGCAGATTTCCACTTGATAAACTTATAAGTGATTCATTTTTTCTTCTTGTTTCAGCCAAACCGATGATATTCCAATTCACATTTTCTAATTCCTTTTCCAGCTCTAATATCCTGTCTTCACTGATGAGTGATCGTACGTTATAACAGGCCAAGTTCAATTTCCGTGCATGGCAGCCTGGTCGTACCCAGAGATTCTTAGCACCCTCTGCTTCCACTCTGATCCTCTCGCTGCCGTAAGAGGGAGAGTGAAAGCTGCTGGGGACTGAGGGCCATTTGTATTGTTGTGCTGTCATATGCTGGAGGTTTTGGTCTTTTCCTCTTCACGCTGACCAGGCGTTTTGAACAGAACCACTCTACACGTTCGTTGCCACCTAAGTGACGTAACAGGGCTTACCATCGAGAAGGTGTGCATGAGTAGATTTTAGGGAGGCAGGCCAACCTTCTTCTAAATCTTCTGTAATAGAGAGATATTGGATCCATCAGTGTTTTAGGCTGAGTGTCTAATAACACACAGGATACCTGTTCCCCTCTTAGCCCCTCTTTGCCTTTTTCTAACCTGAGCATTGAAGTCCCCCATAATAATAGTGTAGTGGGTTTTCTGCTCATCTAGAAGACTCTCAATTTTGGTGTACATTTCTTCAACCTCTTCATCATCATGGCTCGATGTTGGTGCATAAATCATTATAATCTTTAGCTTGTACCTCTTAGAAATCTTGAGTATTAGTCTTGACACCCTTGGTGATGTACTTTTGAATTCCAAAATGTAGGATAGATGTGTGGAAATTTGCCTTTAGCCAGCGGGTAGTTGGTTGGTAGAACAGGCTTCCATCCCTCATTGCGGAAGTTAGCCAAAATAAATTTAAGGCTCAGCTGGACAGGTATTTCGAACGAATGGAGGGGTGAAGTGGCAGTTTTTTTTTTTTCTTTTTTTTTCCTTGTTTTTTTTTTTTGGCTGATGCTGCATAAGCTTGCTTTCTTGCATCATATGCCTCTACTACTGCTAATGCAACACTTTCCTCTGAAGATGGAGTGGAGGTTTGTGTTCCTCTATATACATACTGTGTACACAGGATGTTATAAAAGCCCACGAGGCAATCCTTAGGGGACTGTGATGGATAGTGTCCAGTCAAATTAGTGCACTTTTCCTAGCCGAATCATAGATTGGTGATCTGCTATCCAAGCGAGATCTGATTAATACCTGATACAGTTGAAGCAGAGTGTATCGGTCAGCACCCCATGTTGATAAAGATAGTACTCTAAGGATATTTAATTTTTTAAAGAAACTAGTTCACAGATTTGTGTTGTGTTGAATGAAGTTTAATTTATTGTCCAGGATTAGGCCAAGAAATCTGATACTATTAGAGAGAGAGAGAGGTATGGCGAAAATTTTAAGTTGTAATTCAGGCTCAGGGTGGATCTTAAGTTTTTTTACAGAAATGAATACAGTTGGATTTTTGTGCTGATTTTTGTGAACGTTAGTCTTTGCAAGACATCAGTGCTCCATTTTGTTAATTGAGTTCTGAAGCTGCCTCTCAATGGAATTCATATTTTTCCGTTGGCATGAGATCATCTGCATAATGATATAATTCTAATGTGCTTGGAATATCACGGATGAGATTGTTTATTCTTATTACAAATAGAGTAAGGCTCAAAATAGATCCCTGAGGGACCCCATCCTCCTGTATATGGATTCTAGAAAGAATATTTAGATGACTAACCTGAAACGTCCTGCACTGGAGAAAGTTTTGAATAAACAAGGGAAGCTTGCCTCGTAGTCCAAAGGTGTGAAGATCCCGTAAAATACCGAAATACCATGTTGTATCAAAGGCATTTTCTAAATCCAGACTTATCATAACTAGATGGTCCTTTCTAACAAAAGCACTTCTGATGTTCGATTCTGCTTTAGCCATCATATCCAGTGCAGATCTATTTTGCCAAAAGAAACCAGGTGAGGAACTTGAGGACCAATTTTTTAAGTGTTTTCCCTAAACAACTAGTTAATTGGATGATAATTTACCAGATCAGAGAGATCTTTTACTGGTTTAAGGATGGCTAATACAAATGAATGTCTCCAAGAGCAAGGATAAACATGCTCCTGAAAAATTCTGTTAAAAAAAAATCAGTAGAGTTTGTGAGGCTGTGTCACTGAGGTGTTTAGCATAATATAAAATATACCATCAGGGCTAGCTGCACTATTGGGTGCTCTGTTAAGAGATTCCTTTAACTCGAATATTGTAAAAGGCTGATTATATGGAAACGAGAGGCCAGTGTTGAAATTAAATTTCTGTCTTTCTGCTGCACTGCACAAGTAATTTTATTTTTACAGTATAGGCTGTTAAGTGGTGATAATGCCTGGAACAAATTTTGTTAATTACTGGAATCTTAATACTAAGGTAACAATGCATGATACCTACAAACCAAATGAACATCAGTGCACCTGTTAATTCTCATGACCTTGATGTTCCATGATGGTAAATGTCACTCCTGACTGACCAAACAACAAAAGAAACAACAATTCACATACTGAAAAAAAAAAAAATAATAAATATGAGCAGAGCAAGAAGTGGTTTTTTTTTTTTTGTTTAGGCATGAGGCATGCTACATTTGCACTGTATTACACTATGTGTTTTATACAAATTTTCTACTAAACAAATGAATGTGTTGTTTCTATAACACTTTGGAGACAATGTAGTAATTGTCTAGAACTTTTGCTGGGAATTTTTGGAATCTTAATACACATGTAACAACGCATGATAGCTACAAACTAAATGAACACTAGTAAAGATCAGTCCACCTGTTAATTCCCTTGATCTTGATGTTCCATGATGGTAATGGCATTTATAGCAAGACTGTGCACCATGCTGGAAATGGGAAAACATTGCATTAGTAGAAGCCTATACATGGTCAATTTGTCTCATCCCCCTCCCCAGACCAACACGGGAAAAAAGTGCATTCCCATTGAGATATCTTCAATGAATACCCTAATGCTAAATCATTTGGGTATTTGTTGCTACCCTTCATTTTTCACTCATCACTTCAAAATTTGTCACTAATTTTAACAATTAAGCTGACAAAACAAATTGTCTTAGCAGAAATTTCAGCTTCAAAATTTTCCTTTTGCATCACATTCACATTTGTTTTGGATAAGTGGCAAAATAATTTTTTTTTAGAAATTCAGATATCTTGCCATAAGACTGCTAATATATGATCTCATTTCAATGACAGGTGAGTTTATCTGTCTTATAATTGATCCCTTGGAAGCTCAGATGACGCAGGGCTGGCCTAGCTAAAATTATCTTGGATTCCCTGGTGTGGTGGTTGTTCTCCACGGGGTCCTTTAAGTTAAGAGGCCAGAAGATCAACAGAACCCAAAATTACACAACATAAACCATATACTACTCACATTCTGGCATTTACAAGGAACTGTACTGCAGTATAAGGGCATATATGGGGGAATTGTGGGAAACTGCCAGTGCCACTTGACATCTCCTCTCCCACCAGTACTAACATTATGCCTTATAATTGTTTTTTTTTTTTTTTAATTTTAAATAGTCTAATGATTTTGCGCAAGTTACTATGTTATATGTAAATAATCTAAAAAAAGATAAATATGATTATTAGATAATTATTATATTGCATTGTATCAAACTTTGGAAGATTCTGTTGACAGAAATGAGTTTAAAGTCAGATGCTTACCTGCTCTGGTGTTGCTGTTTTTCCAGTACCAATGGCCCACACAGGTTCATAAGCAAGTACTACATTGCTCCAGTCCGAAATCTTATCTATAGGAGAGATTTTGACATTAAAAATGCATTCTACCTAAACAAACAAACAAAAAAAAATTTAATGTTTGTTTAGAATAAATTCAAACACTTCTGATAGAACAAAGGGTAGGACTATCACACAGATAAAACATATACAATGTCAAGGACACCTCTGTGTTGTAATAAACAAAGGATTTATTGGAATTTTGAGACTAATTAATAGAATTTGGGATTAAATAATGTTCATTGTGCACAAAGATTAATGCACAATTTACACTATGCAGCTACAAAGCTGGTGGTTTCACACGTGGTTGGGAATTGAAAGCGGCCTTTGAGAACAGAGCCCATATTGAAAATATTGCCCCCCCCCCAACAAGGATCAACCTCATTTTCTGCTGCCATCTCCTAACAGAGGTCAGTGGCCGGGCAAAATTTCTGTCTTTCAGTAGATCTTGCAAGAATGTGTTTTTAGGTCTATTCAGGTTCTTATATTCCTCATAAGAAAGATCCATCTTCTCCCTGATGTTCATCTTCCTACTATCTCCCTTCAACGTCAGATGGGAATGAAGTTTTTCTTGTAATGTAATCCTTCTATAAATGCATATTTCAAAGGCCACTAATCTCTTCAAATATTTGATTTTGGCATCCAAGTTTCAGAACCATACAAAGCCAATCACGCAAGCAAATTTGGCATGTCTTCTAACTGCTAAACTTATATTTAAACAATTGTTGCAATAGCATTGAATGTGGAAACCTTGTTAACTTCAATCCTTCTGATTATTTCTCCCAAAAAAAAAAAAGAAAGAAAAAAAGTTCCGAGTTCCTATATTCACATTTAATGGCAGATTTTTCAAGACAAGAACTCATACCTTCATTGGGAATTACTGACTTTTATTCTTTCTCTCTCTCTCTGCATAAACAGATCATAAATAATGCTACCTCTAAAGCAAAAACAATTAGCATTAGTTAATTGTTTTTGCTTCAGAGGAAGCATTATTTGCAATCTATATTAGCAATTGGCAACAACAATCCAGTTTTCTTCTTCACACTTGGCTTTACCATTCTTCTGAATACCTACCAGCTATACAAATCTCAAATTAACCATAGCATGGACAATCAATCAGTCCCACTCTTACACATTCACATATAAATATACACATTGGTATTCAAAGAAAGTGCATCACCCCTTAAAATTGTAATTGCTGTCCAAATAACGTAGGTATATGGCAATATTTCTTACAGATTGCATCCAATAAGATTGGCACATGTAGGTGATGACATAATATTGCATCAGCTGTTGCGTTCAGTTATATAAGCATGCTCTGCACGAGTTGCAGAGTGCCATTCCTTGCTTGTGTCAGGATGGCGAGTTACGTGCAGTTGACACCACGAAGAAAGTGCTATTGTTGCTTTATGTGAGGAAGGATGTTCTTCCCATCATATTGCTTATAGTTTCTTGTAATCAGTCAACAGCGAGTAGATTTCTTTCCAAACTCAAGAATACTGGTTCTGCTGATAGGAAAAAAGGAACCGGATGCAAACGAGTCTACACCAAAACAGGACCGTGTTTTGAAGTGCTTATGCCTTAAAAACCATAAAGCTTCTTCATCAGAACTGAAAAGAGAATGGGAAAAGCATACAGGAGTGGCAGCAAGTGCATTAACAGTCAGAAGACACCTCTTCAAAAATGGACTTGTAGCTTGTCGCCCTAAGAAGAAGCCCCTCACTCACACAAAAAATGAAAAAGGCCTGATTAATTTGGTGTAAAGACCATGTCAAATGAACCCCAGAGCAGTTTTTTTTCTGTTAGTTGTTAGCGCATCAGCTTCTGTGGCCATATTGCACCTCCCAAAGTCTTTGCATTTTGTACTCTGATCCAAGCCTGAGGCAGGATTCGAACCCGCGACCTTTGGGTTCACAGAGCAGTGGAATTCAGTTATTTTCTCAGATGAGAATAAATTCAACCTGTATGGCTCTAATGGGAGACAAACGATTCGCCGTAGACGTGGTGAAGAATATCATCCAGACTGTATAGTGTCTACAGTGAAATTCCCTAGAAGCCAAATTATATGGGGGTGCATTTTGTGTCACCTGCAGTTTAGTATTAGTATTAGTAATGGCCACATGGTACAAGGAAGCCTATGGCTTATGCTGCACCACCCAAAAAAAAAAAAAAGAAAAAAGGAATAAAATAATAAGAAAATTTTAAAAAATAAATAATTAATAAAAGAAAAGGGAAGGGAACAGAGCCTATGCATTTCCCTCCTTCCATAGGTAATTATCCAGCTGATCTTTGAACTTCCTCCCCAAACTGCCAGCCCCTACCACCCACATAAGTAACTTATTCCAGTAATTTATAACTCACTGGCTAAAATAAAACTTTCTGCAATCCAGTCTAAACATAACTTGAATTTATGGCCCCAGTTCAAGAATCACTTATAACCATGAAAATTTCGTACTCATTCATTTTACTTATGCCTCTCAGAGCCTTAAACACCTTAATCAAGTCTCCTGTAAGGTGTCTAGTTTCCAAGCTCTGCAACCCACATATTCAAAGTCTTTCCTCATATGAACGCCATTTTGCCGATCTCACCAGGCAAGTTAGCATTAGCATTAGCAGAGGCATATGATGCAAGAAAGCAAGCTTATTCAGCATCAGCCAAAAAAAAAACAACCACTACTCCCATTTCAACCCTCCATTCGTTCGAAATACCTGTCCAGCTGAGCCTTAAATTTGTTTAGGCTATCAACTTCAACAACAAGCGATGGAAGTCTATTCCACAAACCAACTGCCCGCTGGCTAAAGGCAAATTTCTGCACATCTATCCGACATCCGTCCTTCCTCAATTTGAATTTATGCCCTCTCAGGTGATTATTCTGAGCAAGAGGAAGAATCCCATCGGCATTGAGCATGCTCAAGCCATTCAAAGCCTTATACACCTCTATCAGATCACCTCGCCAATGCCTAGTCTCCAGGCTCTGTAATTTGCAAAACTTAAGCCTTTCTTCATAAGAGCAACCCTTTGTTCCATTCACTAATCTTGTTGCCCTTCTCTGTACTCGTTCCAGCAGCTCTACATCCTTCTTGAAATGAGGCCTCCAGACCTGTATACAGTACTCAAGGTGTGGCCTGACCAATGCCTTATACAAGGGAATAATCACATCCCTGACCCTGCTAGAAAAATTCCTGTATATCATTGACAAGACACCATGAGCTACTCTTGCAGCTCGTCTGCACTGCTCAGAGAACTTCATATCTGCCTGCACAATTATCCCCAGGTCCTTTTCATTCTCTACCACTGTCAGCGTTGATACGTTGACCTGGGGTTACTGTTTCCCATATGTAGTACTTTACATTTGTCAATGTTAAACTTCATTTGCCACCTCTCAGCCCATCTGCTCAACCTTTCCAGATCCTGTTGCAGCAGCATAGTATCAGTAGTGTCCTTAACAACCGTGCCAACCTTTGTATCGTCTGCAAACTTGGACATTAAGCCTGATACACCATCATCAATATCATTTATAAATACAGAAAACAACAATGGACCCAACACTGAACCCTGAGGAACTCCACTAATAACATTAGTCCACGTTGAGCAGTGTCCATTGATTACCACTCTGTCTTCTGCCACTCAATCATCCCTTTATCCATAGCAGCAATTTGCCTCCAATGCCACACTTCTCCAATTTGTGCAGCAGTCTTCCATGCGCAACAGTATCAAAAGCCTTTCTAATATCCAAATATATAATATCAAAGTTATTCCCTGCATCCAGTTCTTTTGTGACTACATCATAGTATCCAATCAAATTGGTCAGACAAGACCTGCCCTTAACAAACCCATGTTGTGTCTGAGCTATAACTGAATTCTTGTCCAGATGATCCTGCAGTGATTCTTTAATCAGTGCCTCCATTAATTTTCCTGGAACCGAAGTTAAACTAACAGGTCTATAATTACTTGTGTCAGCCTTTGATCCTCCTTTGTAAATTGGAGTTACATTTGCACATCTCCAGTCCATTGGTACCTCCCATGAGTCCAAAGAAGCTCTCATAATTATGGCTAGGGGTTTGCTTACTTCCTTTGCTGCCTCCTTTAATATAACTGGATAGATCCCATCCACCCCGGGTGCCTTTTTTATGTTTATCCTCAACAATTTCTCCTCCACTTTCCTCTCAGTTATTAGAAAATCATCTAGCTCACTGCCAATGTTTACTTCACCTACGACATTCCCCTTCCTGAATAACTCCTCATGTGTGAATGTAGATGCAAAATACTCGTTTAGATTGTTAGCCACCTGAGCTGGATCCTCAACTGTTGAACCATCAACATCCAGTGGACCAATCTGATTAATCCCTTTCCTTCTTGAGTTTAAATAGGTAAAGAACTCTTTCCTGTTTTTCTTTGCATCCTTTGCCAAGGATTTCTCATAATCTACCTTTGCCTGCCTAATCTCCTTTGTGACTTGGTTACAGACCAACTTATATCTATCATAGGCTTCCATGTCACCCATTAATTTGTATGTATCCCATGCATTTTTCTTCTCTGCCATATGTCTCATTAGTTCATCTGACAACCATTTAGGCCTGAACCTTGAACAATATTTCTTGGTTGGTATGTAAAGCCTGGTAGCTTCCAAGATTAGTTCCTTGAATGCTTCCCATTTTGAATTTGCTGTTGGTAACATCATCAGTTGGTCCCACTGTATAGAATTTAAATACTGTCTCAGACCATCATAGTCGCCTTTACGAAAGCAAAAACCCTTCCCTTTACCTCTGATGGTAGTTACCTCCTTGAGTAAATCCCACTTCAGCACACTGTGATCACTGCCACCCAGTGGTTCCTTTATCTGCAGATTCCTAATGCATGAAGAATCACTACTGATAATCAGATCAAGAGTATTACTCCCTCTAGTTGCCTCCCGAACATGCTGGTGTAGAAAACAATCATCCAATAAATCCACAAAAGCCTTGCTAGTGTGTGAGTGACCAACCCACAAATTCCAGTCAATATCTGGGAAATTAAAATCCCCCATTATAAGACTCTCTGATTTACTGGCCCATTCTATTTCCCTGTACAGTATCTTATTGTACTCATCAGAGTCATTAGGCCTATAGCACACTCCTACTCTCAATTTTGATTTATCTATGCTTATGTCACACCAAACTGACTCGATACTGCCCTGTCCATCGATGTCGACTGGCTTCACTTCCTTGGATTTTATGTGTTTTTTAACTAATAGCATAACCCCTCCTCCCTTCCTATCCTGTCTATCCTTTCTGTAGACGTTGTACTCCCCAAATTCCAGTTCTGCATCCCTTATATCCGTGTGTGACACCACGTCTCTGATATCCCAACAATATCTGCCTTTGATGTTTTGAGTAATACCTCAAATTAATCAAATTTATTTACTAAACTCCTAGCATTGGTGTACACGCAAGTATACATGCACCTGTTTCTATTCTTAGCTACCCTAACACAACCCATGTGTTTACTTGTACCGCAATGACTTCCAGAAGTCTCTGAAATATCCTGCATATTGTTTTTCAGGTTTCTGCTCATTCCAATAGAAGCAGTGCAAGAATCTCTTTCACCTCTGCCGGTGGCTACTGTTAATCCATTAGTCTTTGTCTCCCCCCAAGCTAGCAGTTTTCCGACCCACCTAACACTGCCTCGATAGCATCAGCAAATATTCTTGCACCCTTTGTATTTAAGTGTATCCCATCCCTGTAGAAGCAATCTCTCCTGTTAACAAGTACATTCCAGGCTGAAAAAAATTCTACCCCTTGAGCCTTGCACAATCGTTTCAGGGCCGAATTGATCGACAAGGCTCTCATCATATACTCCCTCCTATCGTGTCTGGGTAGAATTGCAGACACTTTCAAATTCAACCCTACTTCATGGCTTTTTTTCAACAGTGACCTGTACTTGTTAAGTAATTCCGTTGGTCTCCTACTCTTAATATCATTAGTGCCAACGTGTACAACTATATCACCTTTTGTGCCCTTAAAAGATGATATCTGCTCTACAACGTCATCAACCTTTGCCCCTGGCAGACATACCCTGGTCCTGTTCCACCTATCCTTTTTCAAAGCATGTTCCCCCTTTCCCTAACATTTGAGTCACCAACAACTACTAGTTCTTGTTGGACCAGCGCATTCTGCCTTGGGGGCTGCCTCTGTGTTGCAAGATGACCAAGTCCAAGTTCTGGCGTTGATGTGGGCAGCTGAGAGCTTGATGGGCCCCTCAATTTATTTCCTTCGAGGGCATCCACCCTGTCCTTCAAGGTCTCATATAGGCCCATAACAACGCCGAGTTGTCGCCTAATTTCCTTGCACTCCTTGCATCGTGCACACACAAAGACATCCCCCATGGCAGTATCATGTCCCGTACCCGATTGCTCCGCAAACATCAAGCAAACAGTGCATCTTAAAAGGCTGTGGTTCAGAGGGCAACCGCCCCCCTCAGTTCTCCCCTGAGTCACAGCACTCCCATTAGCTTGAGCCTTTTGCTTTGCTGCTCTGGTCAGAGTCATGATTTTGATTTAAATGTCAATAAAATTACAATTTCAGAACAAAATTAAAACCTTAAACTTGTATCTTAACACAGTTATAACGCTATATTTATTTTTCAGTATCGAGTGTTATCTACGAGTTCCCTTTATATAACTTCCGTATCAAGTATGTATTAATTATTTGTTACGTTTGTACTCTAAGTCGTTATATATATATAGTTAAAAGTACAATTTAATTGACAATGAAGTTTAACAAGATTAATAGATGTACTGATTAATTGACAATATTATATTATGCACTATACTATACAAAGCTAATGCTATCGAATTCCGGATATGCTGTATCGCGTTTCAGTAACGAGTGTTATCTACGAAATCCCTTCATATAACTTCCGTATCAAGTTATGTATTAATTATTTATTTTTACTAATTATTTATGTTCCGTAACCTAAGTGGTTATATGTATAGTTAAAAGTACAATTTAATTGCCAATGAAGTTCGACAAGATTAATAGATTTTACTGATTAATTTTCACGTAACAATGGCGGCTGTTTATGAACGGTAAACATGTGGATTTGATACTCTTTCCGATACTAAGTAATCGGATACTAAGTAATCCGATACTAAGTAACCTACAAAATCTCTATCTAAGTTATTTTAACTTTAAGTACCGTAAATAGGAATATAAAGCTACTCTAGAAATAAGTTAATATGTCAATTTAAACTAAAAAAGCAGAAAATAAATCAGAAAAAACTTCTCTGTTCCAAGAGCGGCAGAAAGGCACGTCCGCACAGGAAACCCTCGTCCTCAGACTCATCAAGTTGCCCATCTTTGGACCCTTTCAAGAAGCTCAATGTCTTTCTTTAGGTGCAGTCTCCACACTTGAACACAGTATTCCAAGTGTGGTCTAACAATATCCTTATATCATGGGATTATGACATTGTTATCTCTACTAGTAAATGTTTAATAAATCATTGATAGGACACCACAGGCCTTCCTTGCAACCTGTCTAGAATGCTCAGAGAACTTCATGTCTGACTGTATCGTAACACCCACGTCCCTTTCCTCCACTACTAGCTTTAGTTCAATTCCACCGAGTGTAAAGTTATTTTGGGATTACTGTTTCCCCAGGTGTAATACCTTACACTTTGCTATTAAAGCATAGCTGCCATTTTCTGACTATCCCTTAAGTCTATCAAGGTCACTCTGAAGAAGCTCTGTTTGGCAGTGATCATTAACTACTCTACCAATCTTTACATCATAAGGTTCCGTAAATGCCAATGGATACCTGGCTATATTGGAAAGCAAATTGCTGCTAATCATTAGAGACCATTTCAACCTGCCAAGTAATTGCATCTTTCAGGATGACTGTGCTCCTTGTCATCAGGCGAAAAGTGTAAGTAGGCACTTCTGTAGTTACTTTAGCTTCATTTCTGCATTAGAGGTTCGACAGTAATGTGTTTACATTTGTTAAAGATGAGAAAATGGTTGGAAGAACGGCGGTCCATTACAACTGTTAGCTGGCCAGGAAACAGCCCGGACCTGAATCTTATACAGAACTGTTGGCATCGTGTGGAATCTGCAGTTGCCAGAATGAAACCAAAGACCCTCTGTGAACTTCAGGAAGCCATAATTCATGCTTGGAACCAGGAACTATCAGTTGATTATTTTCAGGAATGGATCTTGTCGATGCCTCGATGGTGTGCTGCTGTCATCAGGGCCACAGGCGGTTCAACTAAATATTAGTTTGCACCTGGTGAACTTTTCATTTTAAATGATAAACTGAAGCAATCTGAGGGCTTTTGATAACATTTCGATCATAATTGTCTTGTTTACCAAAACTGTTGTATAAAGGTTGCAAATGCTCATTTTGGAATATTTTGAGAGCACCTGTCAAATATTACTTAGCTTTGCTTAACTATTAATAAATATCTTTTGTTTAAATATCTATTTGTGATGCTAGAAATGTGAAATTCCTAGGTGATGCACTTTCTTTGAACACCAGCATATTAGCATTAGTTAAGGCATATGATGCAAGAAAGCAAGCTTATGTAGCATCAGCTAATAAAATAAAATAAAATCTTGTTTTCCGACCATCCATTCACTCCAAATGCCTGTCTAGCTCATCCCTAAATCTATTTAAGGTATTAACTTCCACAACAAGAGATGTAAATCTTTTCCAGCAATCAACTACACACTGGCTAAAGGAAAATTTCCACACATCTATTCTACAACTGTCTTTCGTCAATTTGAATCTATGTTCCCTCAGGTTCGCAATCTGAGCAAGAGGAAGAATCCCATCAGCACTGATGCTTGCTCAACCTGTTCAAAGCCTTATGCACATCAATCAGATCCCCTCGCAGATGCCTGGTTTCCAGATGCTGCAATATGCAAAACTTCAGCCTTTCTCGGTAAGACTACCCCATTGTTTCCTACCAATCTTGTTGCCCTTCTTTGTACTCGTTCTAGCAACATTACATCCTTCTTAAAATGAGGCCTCCAGACCTGTACACAGTACTCAAGGTGTGGCTTGACCACTGCCTTGTATAATCACCAGGTAATCACCTCCTTGTCCCTGTTAGCAAAATTCCTATATATCATTAACAAGACTACATGACTTGCTCTGGCACTCTGTCTTCACTTCTCAGCAAACTTCATACCTGACTGCACAATTTCCACCCAGATCTTTTTCACCCTTCACTTCCCTGAGTGTAGTACCACACAGTTGATATGCTACTCTTTAATTACTGATGCCCATATGCAGTACTTTGCATTTGTCAATGTTAAACTTCAGTTGCCACTTCTCAGCCAATTTGCCAAACTTAATGTCATTAACAACCCTGCCAACCTTTGTATCATCTGCACACTTGGACATTAGGCCTGATATACCTTTTGTATATTCATTAATATCATTGATGAATACACAAAACAAAAAATGGGCCCAGTACTAAACCCTAGGGAACTTCACTAATGACATTAGTCAACGAAAAGCAGTGTCCATTGATTACCACTCTCTGTTGTCTCTAACTCAAGCATCCTTTATCCTTTGTAGCAACTTGAACTTAATGCCATATCACTCTGATCTGTACAGCAGTCTTCTATGTGCAGCAGTATCAAAAGCTTTCCTGAAATCCAAGTATATGATATCAAAATTATTTTTTGCATCCCATTCCTTTATAACCACATCATAGTATCCAATCAAATTAGTCAGACAAGACCTCCCTTTAACAAATCCATGCTGTCTTAACTATTACCGCTGTCTTGTCTAGATGATTCTGCAATGTTTCTTTAAACAGTGACTCCATTATTTTCCACGGAACACAAGTTAAATTACAGGTCTATAGTTACTTGTGTCACCTTTTGAACCCCCTTCGTGAATTGGGGGATACATTTGCACAACTCCAGTCAATGGAGACCTCCCTTGAGTCCAAGGAAGCTCTCATAATTAGGAGTAACGGCTTGCTTACTTCCTTTGCTGCCTTCTTTAACATAACTTGATAGATCATATCCACCCCAGGTGCCTTCCTCATGTTTATTTTCAACAATTTCTCCTCCACTTTGCTCTCAGTTATTACAAAACATTTAGCTCCTTGTTAGAGTATGTAAACTTCTAGCATACCCCTACTTGAATAATAACTCCTCATGTGTGAATGTAGATGCAAAATACTCATTCAGTTTATTAGCTACCTGGGCAGGATCATCAATTAGCATTAGTAAAGGCACAAAATGAAAGCAAGCAAGCTAAAAAATAAATAAATAAAATAAAACACTAAAATAAATCTAACAAATACAGTGGATTCTGGTTATTTGGGCCACCGGTTAATCAGGGCAGCCATTTATTTGGGGCAAATCTTAAAAAACAGAAACCAATCAAGAAAATAGCCATGGTTTACTTCGCTTAATTGGGACAGCATGCCGTTTAATCGGGGCAGAAGACTACAGCACTGGAGATTACCCTATGTCTGTCTCCGACGGTACCACGTGTTTCCTTCGAAATTCTGGAGGTCACAACCATAAAACAATAAAAACAATTAGCAGTCACCTGTTTATTGGACTTTTCTGTTAGTGAAATCTATCATATAACGGACAGTAAACTCAATCTTATTGAATTTGCAATAATACCAACAGCTAGAATTCTGTAGACTATTATGGTGAAATGTGTTTACACTTCCATGAAATCTTCAATCATTTAAAAAAATTAATTTTCAGATCTTCTCTTCATTCTTATTTTTTAAAGCTTTGTAACTTGTTACTCGGTTCTCACTTGCACATATTGTGTTACTTGCAATTTGTGTGTGCCGTGTTCTTTGTTATTGACTGCTTATCTTTTTACTGTTTTAAATTTTAACCCCCATTCAGTGAACAGAAATGTCAACTAGTTCGTATGTACATATTACAGTACGTATTAATTATTCCGATTATCACGAACATTTAATTTTTTAATCGGAGGTAATAAAGGGTAAATTTGTGCTTAATATATCTTTGCTTTTATAGCCTGTGAATAATATTACTCCTATTTTTGCTATTTAGAATCGCTGTTTAATAGAATTAAAATTTAATTCACAAATGTGATCACAATGGCCGGCATTTACTACACATCATATAGTGAGTGGTACTTTACTATGGTGAGTCCATTGTAACGTGATTTGATTGTATAGTGAACCATTGTAAAGCTGGGGTTCATTGTATTTTTTAACTATTTACGTGAAACTTCGGATAATTGGAGCAGCCGCTTAATCGGGCCAAAACGCACTAGTCCCGATGTGTCCCAAATAACCAGAATGGACTGTATTTTTATTATAATAGAATTCAATTTATTAACAACAATAGTACCAGTATTTATCAGTAGGTATGTTATTCAAAACTTGCTTCTGAATCTTCTGAGCCGTCGCTATCTACACCTCAATCAATATCAGAGTCTACTTCATATTCAGAGTCAGATTTGACCCTGAGTCATCGAGAGTTGGTGATGCAACATTGTCAGCGGAAGGTTGTCGGTCAACAGACAGGATTCATATTCCTTTCTCAAGTAATCCTTAAATGGTTTGTTGACTGAAACGTCGAGTGGCTGCAGTTGGCTAGTCATGCCAGGAATCACAAGCAAGTCACTACGTTTTTACACGATTTTATTTTTGACACGTTCGGACAAATGTCCACGAAAAGCATCAAGTACCAGAATCCTAGGTGGGTTACGACGACTTTCAAAACATCTATTCCACACAACAACATTTAGTCTTAGTCGAGGCATACGATGCAAGAAAGCAAGCTTATGTAGCATCAGACAAAAAAAAATCCTGTTTTTCAAACATCCATTCACTCAATTTCCATGCGGCTTAGTAGTGCAATGTTTTTGACATTTTAATGTGCAATAAGGGATGAAAATTAATGAAATACAGTAACTCCACTTCTCACTTACTTTCTAGTTTTCGCTAAGTGAGCTCCACTATATTGAAATAACGGTGGCTTCACATTTCGAAAGCACGTAAAATCACCCATGCCACTTTATTCTCCAATGGAATTAGAGAATGCAATAACGGTCAAAACTTGGAGGCGGGCACGTAAAAACAAAACGTGTGGTGCTGTGCAAAGCGTGGGAAAATTCGAAAAAAAAACTGTGATCGAAACGCCATTGATTCTAAGACAATCGCCATTTTTAGAGATGTTTAGAGGGGGAAAAAAAAAAGTGCATCCTTTTCTGTATAATTGTAGTTGGAGAATATACTGTATTTCGAAGAAATACAGTATATTCTACAACTATCTTTCCACAATTTTAATTTATGCCCTCTCAGGCGATTATTCTGAGCAAGAGGAAGTATCTCATCAGCATTGAGCATGCTCAAACTGTTCAAGGCCTTATACACCTCAATCAGATCACCTTGCCTAGTCTCCAGACACTGTAATTTGCAAAACTTAATCCTTTCTTCATAAGAGCAACCCTTTGTTCTATTCACTAATCTTGTTGCCCTTCTCTGTACTTGTTCCAGCAGCACTACATCCTTCTTAAAATGAGGCCCCCAGACCTGTATACAGTACTCAAGGTGTCACCTGACCATTGCCTTATACAAGGGGATAATCGCCTCCTTATCCCTACTAGAAAAATTCCTGTATATCATTGAAAAGACAAAATGAACTACTCATGCAGACTGTCTGCACTGCACTGCACTAGAAAACTTCACACCTGACTGCACAATTACCCCAAGGTCCTATTCATTCTCTACCACCGTCAGTGCAGCATCACACACTTGATATGTTACTCTAGGGTTACTGCTTCCCATATTCAGTACTTTACATTTGTCAATATTAAACTTCGGTTGCCACCACTCATCAGCTCAACTTTTCTAGACCCTGTTGCAGTATCGTACTGTCATTAGTGTCATTAATAACCCTGCCAACCTTCATATCGTCTGCAAACTTAGACATTAAGCCTGATATACTATCATCAATATCATCAATAAATACAGAAAACAACATTGGACCCAACACTGAACCTTATGGGACTCCACTAATAACATTAGTCCACGAAGAGCAGTGTTCACTGATTACAACTGTCTTCTCCCACTCAACCATACCTTTATCCATAGCAGCAATTTGCCTAAAATGCCACACTTATCCAATCTGTGCAGCAGTCTTCTATGTGCAATAGTATCAAAAGCCTTTCTAAGATCCAAATATATGATATTAGATTTATTCTTTGCATCCAGTTCCTTTGTGACCACATCATAGTATCCAATCACATTAGTCAGACAAGACTTACCCTTATGAAATCCATGCTGTGTCCGAGCTATAACTGAAGTCTTATCTAGATGATTCCGCAATGCTTCTTTAACCAGTGCCTCCATTAATTTCCTTGGAACAGATGTTAAACTAAAGGTCTGTAATTAATCATCTCGCCCTTCGATCCTCCTTTGTAAATTGGGGTCACATTTGCACATCTCCAGTCCATTGGTACCTCCCCTGAGTCCAAGGAAGCTCTCATTATTATGGCTAAGGGCTTGCTTACTTCCTTTGCTGCCTCCTTTAACATAACTGGACAGATCCTATCCACCACAGGTGCCTTTCTTATATCAATTTTCAATAATTTCTCCTCCACTGCTCTTAGTTATTACAAAATCATCTAGCTCACTGCCAGGGTTTAATACACCTTGGCATTCCCCTCCCTGAATAACTCCTCATGTGCGAATGTAGATGCAAAATACTGTTTTAGTTTGTTAACTACCTGAGGAGGATTATCATCGATATCAAGTGGACCAACCTGATTCATCCCCTTCCTTCTACAGTTTACATAAGTAAAGAACTCTTTGCTCTTTTTCTTTGCATCCTTTGCCAAAGATTTCTAGTAATCTAACTTTGCTGGCCTAATCTCCTTTGTGACTTGGTTACAGACCAGCTTATATCTATAATAGGATTCCGTGTCACCTGTTAATTTATACGTATCCCATGCATATTTCTTCTCTGCCACGTCTTAATAGTTCATCTGACATCCATTTAGGCCTAAAGCTTTGAACAATATTTCTTAATTGGTATGAAGAACCTACCGTATTTCCCCGAAAATAAGACCGGGTCATACATTAATTTTTGTTCCAAAAGACGCATTAGGGTTTATATTTAGGGGATGTCTTATTTTTTCATGCACAACAATTTACATTTATTCATTTACAACAATCTACATTTATTCATATATTCATGTACAAGAATTTACATTTATTCAAGTACAGTCATGTCATCTTCTTCTGGAACATCGTCATAAAGCTCCAAACCCCCAATTCCAGCCTGAATTTCTTACGACTCCGTTTCCTGTAGAACCATTGGCCCTAATATCTCATGTCTAGTCTGAGCTCCCCTTAAATGAGCACTTCTTGTCCATGTACCCTGCTTGTAGTGCATTGGCAACACAGCTGTCAGTGATTTTATCCCATGAATTCTTCACCCCAGTCATGACCTCTTGCAGGCTAGGCTTCACAGAGTTTTCATGCTGATTTCTCTCCATTCTATTTTCAATGTAGTCATTGATTTCTATGTGCAAATGTCCTTGAATGGCTTATTTATTTCAATATCAAGAGTCTGGAGATAGGCAGTCTTTCCTGCATGAATCATATTTGATCATATCTTCTTTATGCAAGGAAGTTCTTCATGTCTTTAGTGCGGTGAGTGCTGGCTGAATCCCAGACTAGCAGGCCTCTTTGGCCACCTCGCAAAACAAGTGGTAGCATTAAATCGACCCACTTCCTTATGGCTGCTTGTGTGCACCAGGCTTTTTCGGTTTCAAGAACATAAATGCCTGAAACACGTTCAATCTTATCTTTCTTGCCCTTAGTGATGATTAGAGGCTGGGCTTTCTTTCCATCAGACGAATTGCCAAAATATAGGTAACATGTGCACTTTCGAAACCAGTGGAGGGAATGTAGATTGACGAGGCACCCCTCTGATCAACTGTCATTTGAGATCCATGACCCATAAACACTGCAGTTTCATCCATTGCAATCATGTTGGAGAGTTGTCGATATTCTCAGAGACAGTTCATATCGCTGAAGAAAGCCATCCATCCAGTGTTGTGATGCTTTGAATTCTTCTGGGGATATGTCTAACTGTGGTGCCATTGCAAGGGCAAATTACAAGGGCGAATATCAGCCCTGTGAACAACCAAAAGCTTTGCTCTTCTGTCAGCAATTCATTCACAGATGATGTCTTTCAACTCAGGAAATAATGGCTGCTGATTTGATCCACATTTGTGCTTCTTAGCATTTCCCTCGTCCACCTATTGACTGAGGTACTCTGATCGCCATTTTCGGACCATTCAGAAATCCAACTTCTTCTCTTTGCAGAAAGCTGTAAGATTCTTGCCCCAGGAGTCCTCCACTATTCCTTTCTTGTACTCGACGGAATAGCTCTTTCTTTTTGCACTCATCTTGTTTGGGGAACAAAATATTATTCCCTTTAAATCTATTATTAAATCAAGTGTTAATTCAAGACTTACGAGACAGGAGTCGCAACAAAACCTTAAGAATGATGGACCACACAAAATCGACTAAAAATTGCAGGCACAAAATTAAAAAAACGTTTCTCTATTTCACACGAGTGCATTAAGTACGTCCGTTACAACACACAACGTATTGAATTATAAATATTCTAATTAGTCAAAACCACGTCCATTCTTTATCAAGTGTGCACGTGTGTTGTGTCTGGCGTCCGTCTGGCTGACCATCTTAATTGGGGCTTATTTTTGAGGTATGGCTTATATTATGAGCATCCTGAAAAATCATGCTAGGGCTTATTTTTCGATTAGGTCTTATTTTTGGGGAAATACGGTAATAGCTTCCAAGATTAATTCTTTGAATGCTTTCCATTTTGAATCTGGTGTTGGTACCATCGTCAATTGGTCCACCACACAGAATTTAAAAACTGTCTCAGACCATTGTAATCATCTTTACGAAATCAAAAACCCTTCCCTTTACCCCTGATGGTAGTTACAACTTTGTGTAAATCCCACTTCAGCACACTGCGATCACTGCCACCTAGTAGTTCCTTTATCTGCTGATTCTTAATGGATGAAGAATCACTACACATAATCAGATCAAGAGTATTACTCCCTCTAGTTGCCCTCTGAACATGATGTAGAAATCAATCATCCAATAAATCCATAAAAGCTTTGCTAGTGTATAATGGACAACCCACAGTTTCCAGTCAATATCTGAGAAATTAAAATTCCCCATTATAAGATACTCTTGGTTTACTGGCCCACTGTTTCTCTGCACAGTTGTTTATTATACTCATCAGAGTCATTAGGCCTATTACACACTCCTCTCAAATTTGATTTCCGAATGTTTATGTTACACCAAACTGACTCGATACTGCTCTCTCCACCCATGTCGATTGGCTGTACTTACTTCCTTGGATTTTGTGTTTCTTAACTAATAGTATAACCTCTCTCCTCCCTTCCTATCCTGTATACACTGTACTCCCCAAATGTCAGTACTGCATTTCTTATATCTGTGTGACACCTTGTATCTGATATCCCAACAATATCTGCCTTTGATGTTTTGATCAACACCTCAAATTCATCAAATTTATTTACCAAACTCCTAGCACTGGTGTACATGAAAGTATACATGCATCTGTTCCTATTCTTAGCTACCATAACACAGCCCATGTGTTTACTTGCTCCGCAATGACTCCCAGCACTCTCTGAAATCCCCTGCACCTTGTTTTCTAGGCTACTGCTCATTCCAATAGGAGCAGTGCAAGAATCAATTTCACCTCTGCCAGCGGCTACTGTTAATCTATTAGTCCGTGTGTCCCCCCCCAAACTTAACAGTTTTCCAACCCACCTAATGCCCCTCAATAGCATCAGCAAATATTCTTGCACACTTTCTATTAAGTGTATCCCACCTGTGTTGAAGCAGTCTCTTCTGTTAACAAGCACAGACCAGGCTGAGAAAAATTCTACCCCTTGAGCCTTGCACAATCTCTTCAGGGCCGAATTGATCGACAAGGCTCTCATCGCATACTCTCTCCTATCGTGTCTGGGCAGAATTGCAGACACTTTCAAATTCAATCCCAACTCATGACTTTTTTTCAACATTGACCTGTACTTGTTAAGTAATTCCACCTGTCTCCTACTCTTAATATCATTAGTGCCAACATGTACAACGATATTGCCTTTTGTGCCCTTAAAAGTTGATATCTGCTCTACAAAGTCATCAACCCCAGTGGCTCACATCTGATGAGTATGGGCTTGGCTCACCCAGGGTCCCGAGCTGGATATCATCATTTTTCTCTTTCTTGGTGATTTACTTCTACTTTTGACTCTCTCTCTCTCTCTCTCTCTCTCTCTCTCTCTCTCTCTCTCTCTCTCTCTCTCTCTGTTAGGATAACTTGGGAATTTTTTTTTTTTTTTTTGGCTGGTGCAGCATAAGCCTCAGGCCTCCTTGCACCATAATAAATAAATAAAATCAACCGTTGCCTCTAGCAAACGTACCCTGGTCCTGTTCCACCTATCCTTTTTGCACGATATGTTCCCCACTGCCCTGACAATAGTCACCGACAACAACTAGTTCCTATGAGACCAGTGCATTCTGCCTTGGGGGTTGCCGCTGTGTTGGGTGATGGTCAAGTGCACTCTCTGACGTTGATGTGGGCAGCTACCCTGTCCTGCAAGCTCTCATATAGGGAAAACTCACTATGGTTTCTATTTTGTCCTAAGATGTGGTAAGCAGGAAAGAATTTTTCTTAAATATGAATGAGATGGACGATCTTCTAACTGTTAAAGCATATATTGCACTTAATGAGTCTATAAAAATGATACTTTTTACTAGGGAGGTTTTGGCAATACGATCTCATGTGAGACTTGTTGCAAACAGTTCAGCACTGTAAACACTGCATTCTATTGGAAGAAACTGAGTCTGAGAAATTATGCTGTTTTTTTTTTTTTTTGGTAGTTGTTGGCGCATCGGCTTCTGTGGCCATAATGCACCTCCCAAGGTTTATGCAGTACTTTGATCCAAGCCCGAGGCAGGATTCGAACCCACGACCTTTGGGTTGTCAGGCAGGCACTTTACCCACCCGGCTAGCCCGGTCGGCATTATGCTGTTTGGTAGGACCACTGCAGCACCAACATGTGTATCCATCTCGGATCTATCAGTGTACCGATCAGCTGCCCATGTCATGGCAGATATTGCTTGGATAATGTTTAATTTGTTTAAGCACACTGTACGTAGATATTTTATGTGTTCCAGAAAATTTTATTTCTTATCCATGATTAGTCCTAGAAGTCTGATACTATGTTTGAGTGGGATTTGTTGATTTCTTATTCTTAGTTCTGGGTCACGATGCGTTTTTGTTTTGTGCAGAAGTGTATTGCTATTGTCTTTTGTGATGAGAGTCAATATCCATTATAGATGGACCAGGACTCTATTTTGTTTGTAGCACATTGCAGCTGTCTCTTGATTGTGCACATATTCTGTGAGTGACATGAAACAGTGAGGTTGTTCAGCATATAATTATGTTTCTACTGTTTCTGGAATTACTTCTGTGATAGGAATGATTTTCACAGTGAAAAGAGTTGCAGTAAAAACTGAGCCTTGTGGTACCCCCCCTGTTCTTGATTATATGTTTGAGACAGAATATGATTGTAGTAGTAGCAAGTGTATGAGCTTAGTGTATGAGCAGCATCAGCGAAAAAAAAAAATAAATAATAAATAAAAATAAAAAAATAAATAAAATAAAAAATTACAAGACAATCCCCTCTAAATATTTGTCCAGTTCCTCCTTTAATTTATTTAACCTATCAACTTCCACAATGACAGATGGAAGTTCGTTCCAGCAATTAACCATCCGCTGGCTAAAGGTAAATTTCCACACATCTATTCTACATCTGTCCTTCCTCAATTTCAATTTATGCCCCCTTAGGTTCGTAATCTGAACAAGTGGAAGGATCCCATCAGAATTCAGCGTGCTCAACCCATTCAAGGCCTTATACACCTAAATCAGATTACCTCACAGGTGCCTAGTCTCCAGCAGCTGCAATTTGCAGAACTTAAGCCTCTCCTGGTAAGAGGTTCCCTTCATTGCCCTCACCAATCTTGTTGCCCTTCTCTGCACACGTTCAAGCAAATCTACATCCTGCCTAAAATGAGGCCTCTAGACGTGCACGCAGTACTCAAGGCGTGGCCTGACCATTGCCTTATAGAGAGGGACAATCACCTCCTTTTCCCTGCTAGCAAAATTCCTGTATATGATGAATTTGAGGTATTGCTCAAAACATCAGAGGCAGATATTGTTGGGATATCAGAGACGTGGTGTCACACAGATATAAGTAATGTGGAACTGGAATTTGGGGAATACAATGTGTATAGAAAGGATAGACAGGACAGGAGGGGAGGAGGGGTTATGCTATTAATTAAGAAACACAATGTCCAAGGAAGTGAAGCCAGTTGACATCGATGGACAGGGCAGTGTCGAGTCAGTTTGGTGTGACATAAGCATAGGGAAATCAAAATTGAGAGTAGGAGTGTGCTATAGGCCTAATGACTCTGATGAGTATAATAAGATATTGTACAAGGAAATAGAGTGGGCCAGTAAATCAGAGAGTCTTATAATGGGGGATTTTAAATTTCCCAGATACTGACTGGAATTTGTGGGTTGGTCACTCGCACACTAGCAAGGCTTTTGTGCATTTATTGGATGATTGTTTTCTACATCAGCATGTTCGTGAGGCAACAAGAGGGAGCAATACTCTGGATCTGATTAACAGTAGTGATTCTTCATGCATTAAGAATCTGCAGATAAATGAACCACTAGGTGGCAGTGATCACAGTGTGTTGAAGTGGGATTTACTCAAGGAGGTAACTACCATCAGAGGTAAAGGGAAGGGTTTTTGTTTTCGTAAAGGCGACTATGATGGTCTGAGACAGTATTTAAATTCTATACAGTGGGACCAACTGATGATGTTACCAACAGCAAACTTAAAATGGGAGGCATTCAAGGAACTAATCTTGGAGGCTACCAGGCTTTACATACCAACTAAGAAATATTGTTCAAGGTTTAGGCCTAAATGGTTGTCAGATGAACTAATGAGACATGTGGCAGAGAAGAAAAATGCATGGGATACATACAAATTAATGGGTGACATGGAAGCCTATGATAGATATAAGTTGGTCTGTAACCAAGTCACAAAGGAGATTAGGCAGGCAAAGGCAGACTACGAAAAATCCTTGGCAAAGGATGCAAAGAAAAACAGAAAAGAGTTCTTTACATATTTAAACTCAAGAAGGAAAGGGATGAATCAGATTGGTCCACTGGATATTGATGGTTCAACAGTTGAGGATCCTGCTCAGGTGGCTAACAATTTAAACGAGTATTTTGCATCTACATTCACGCATGAGGAGTTATTCAGGAAGGAGAATGATGTAGGTAAAGTAAACATTGGCAGTGAGCTGGATGATTTTGTAATAACTGAGAGGAAAGTGGAGGAGAGATTGTTGAGGATAAACATAAAAAAGGCACCTGGGGTGGATGGGATCTATCCAGTTATATTAAAGGAGGCAGCAAAGGAAGTAAGCAAACCCCTAGCCATAATTATGAGAGCTTCTTTGGACTCAGGGGAGGTACCCATAGACTGGAGATGTGCAAATGTAACCCCAATTCACAAAGGAGGATCAAAGGCTGACACAAGTAATTATAGACCTGTTAGTTTAACTTCTGTTCCAGGTAAATTAATGGAGGCACTGGTTAAAGAAGCACTGCAGGATCATCTAGACAAGAATTCAGTTATAGCTCAGACGCAGCATGGTTTTGTTAAGGGCAGGTCTTGCCTGACCAATTTGATTGGATACTATGATGTAGTCACAAAAGAACTGGATGCAGGGAATAACTTTGATATTATATATTTGGATCTTAGAAAGGCTTTTGATACTGTTGCACATGGAAGACTGCTGCACAAATTGGAGCAGTGTGGCATTGGAGGCAAATTGCTGCTATGGATAAGGGGATGGTTGAGTGGCAGAAGACAGAGAGTGGTAATCAATGGACACTGCTCAACATGGACTAATGTTATTAGTGGAGTTCCTCAGGGTTCAGTGTTGGGTCCGTTGTTGTTTTCGGTGTTTATGAATGATATTGATGATGGGATATCAAGTTTAATGTCCAAGTTTGCAGATGATACAAAGGTTGGCAGGGTTGTTAAGGACACTACTGACGCTATGCTGCTGCAACAGGATCTGGAAAGGTTGAACAGATGGGCTGAGAGGTGGCAAATGAAGTTTAACATTGACAAATGTAAAGTACTACATATGGGAAACAGTAACCCCAGAGCAACGTATCAACTCTGCGGTACTACACTGACAGTGGTGGAGAATGAAAAGGACCTGGGGATAATTGTGCAGGCAGATATGAAGTTCTCTGAGCAGTGCAGACGAGCTGCAAGAGTAGCTCATGGTGTCTTGTCAATGATAAAGAGGAATTTTTCTAGCAGGGATAAGGAGGTGATTATTCCCTTGTATAAGGCAATGGTTAGGCCACATCTTGAGTACTGTATACAGGTCTGGAGGCCTCATTTCAGGAAGGATGTGGAGCTGCTGGAACGGGTACAGAGAAGGGCAACAAGATTAGTGAATGGAACAAAGGGTTGCTCTTACGAAGAAAGGCTTAAGTTTTGCAAATTACAGAGTCTGGAGACTAGGCACTGGAGAGGTGATCTGATAGAGGTGTATAAGGCTTTGAATGGTTTGAGCATGCTCAATGCCAATGGGATTCTTCATCTTGCTCAGAATAATCAGCTCAGAGGGCATAAATTCAAATTGAGGAAGGACGGATGTCGGATAGATGTGCGGAAATTTGCCTTTGGCCAGCGGGTGGTTGGTTGGTGGAACCGACTTCCATCACTTGTTGTTGAAGTTGATAGCCTAAACAAATTTAAAGCTCAACTGGACAGGTATTTCGAACGAACGGAGGGGTGAAATGGGAGTGGTGTGTGTTTTTTTTTTTTTTTTTTGGCTGATGCTGAATAAGCTTGCTTTCTTGCATCATATGCCTCTACTAATGCTAATGCTAATATCATTGACAACACCCCATGACCTGCCCTGGCAGCCTGTCTGCATTGCTCAGAAAACTTCATATCTGACTGCACAATTACCCCCAGGTCTTTTTCATTTTCTACCACATTAAGTGTAGTACCACACAGTTGGTACGTTTCTTTGGGGTTACTTCTACCCATATGCGGTACTTTGGATTTTTCAATGTTAAGCGTCAGTTGCCACTTCTCAGCCCATCTGCCCAAATTTTCTAGATCCTGTTGCAGTAACACACTGCCATTACTGTCATTATCATTCCTTGCCAACCTTTGTATCATCTACAAACTTCGATACTAAGCCTGACATACCTTCATCAATATCACTGATAAATACAGGCATACCTCGATTAACGAATAGGATGCGTTCCACGAAATTACTTCGTTAAGCGAAACTTCGTTTTCAGAGGTAAAAATACTATGGCCCGAATAGGGATACGTTCCCACGTAAAGAAAATGAAAAGCTTTTTTTCGAACAAAGAAAAGTTTTATTAAATAAACAGTCAACTTACATACAAAGTGAAATCACATTTTAAAATATGAGGTTAAAGTTGATTGTTTATGCTTTTTTTCTCTTTCATTTAACAATTGCCTATATGGAGTTATTGCATTTAACACTGATCGCTTAACTATAACACTTCTTCCTAAATCGGGATCATTTTCACTAAAAAAATTTAAAACGTTTTCAATGTCATTTAAGCACCTTTTTAAATCTTTGGTTGTTAACACTTTTTCGGCAGGAACTTCTTTAACTTCGTCTTCATTATCTTTGTCTTCGTTGCTAACAAGGTTTTCTAAATCTTCCACTGAAAAACCATCATCTTCTGCATTCAATAAATTTCTAACATCCTCTTCATCGACATTTTCGAAACCTATTGATTGAGCCATCTGGATAACTTCATTTCTAATTTCTTGGATGTTATTTTCTTCTTCTAGTACAACTTCTGGCCATATTTTGCGCCAAACTCCATTTAAGCATTTCTTAGTGACTTCTTTCCAAGAACTATCAATGTTTTCAATTGCGTTTTTAATGGTGTAGTTTTTCCAAAAAGTTTTAACTGTCATTTCCACTTTATCCTCTAGTTCAGTTAAATTGCTTAAAGTTCGACGCAGATAATAAGCTTTAAATGATGCTATTACTCCCTGATCCAATGGTTGAATCAGGGAAGTTGTGTTTGCTGGAAGAAACACAACTTTGACAGGAATGCATGTGTCCAACGTGTTAAGATCAGTAGGATGTCCCGGAGCATTGTCTAACAACAAAAGAGCTTTTTCTTCAAAGTTGTTTTTTTGACAATACCGTTTTACTCCAGGACAAAAGTGGTTAACAAACCAATCAGTAAATAACTCCTTGGTAACCCACGCTTTTCTATTTGCTTTCCATATTACAGGTAAATTCATTTTTATGTTACCTTTTAACGCCCTCGGATTTTCTGAATGGTAAACTAATAGCAATTTTAATTTATAATCACCAGAGGCATTTGATCCAAAGAGTAACGTTAAACGGTCTTTGGCTGCTTAAAGCAGCTGATTTTTCTTCAATAGAAATGAAGCTTTTTGTTGGTAGCCGTTTCCAGAACAAACCGCTTTCGTCAACATTGAACACCAAATTTGGTGGAAAATTTTCACGTTCAATTATTTCCTTTAGTTTTTCTGGAAACTTATTTGCAGCTTCAACATCTGCACTTGCAGCTTCTCCTGTTAATTTTACACTATGAATCCTGGCCCGTTTTTTTAAATTTCTAGAACCAACCACGAGAAGCCCCAAAGGTTTCCGTAATTTCTTCAGTTTGTTTAGATTTCAGGTGATTAAACAAAAATAATGCTTTTTCTTGAATCACCATTTGACTTAAAGGCATATGACGTTGTGACATATCATCTATCCACAAACTTAACATTTTCTCCATTTTTTCTAAAATTGGATTCCTTAAGCGAGTTAATTTTGCCGCTGTAACATCTGTACAATTCTGAGCAGACTGTTTTATTTTTTCTGATTGACTTAGTATGGTTGTTAAAGTTGATTGCGCTAATCCTAAAGAATGTGCCACATCGGATTTTCTTTCGCCGCTTTTAACACGTCGTACAATATTTAGTTTAGTTTCCAAAGAAATTGCTTTTCTTTTCTTTGATTCTGACATTTTAATTAACTAAAACAAAAAGATTTCTATTAAAATTTACAAAATCTACGTTATGTAATGCTATAAAGAACCTACGTCGATTATTGCAATGCGCCACACTGAAACAACGTCAATCATGTAAACAACAACTAAATTACGCGATTGACGCGCAAAACTGTTATAACAGACATGCCCGCAGCTCGGGAATACGTAACGAGTCGCCGTCAGTCACCAATCGGATGATTGTCGGGCGTTGGCTTAAATTGGAATATTTTTTTATGTTAAATGGGGCTTGAAATTGCGGACTTCGTTATATCGAGGCTTCGTTATCAGAGGTAACGTTAACCGAGGTATGCCTGTATACAAAACAACAGGGGACCCAACCCCGAACCCTGTAGGACTCCACTAATAACATTAGTCCACGAAGAGATGCACCCATTGATTACCACCCTTTGTCATCTCCCACTCAACCATCCTTTTATCCATTGTAGCAACTTACGCTTAATACCATTCTGCTCCAATTTGTACAGTAGTCTTCCATGCGCAACAGTGTCAAAAGCTTTCCTGAAATCCAAGTATATGATATCAAAATTATTTTCTGCATCCAGTTCCTTTGTAACCACATCATAATAACCAATCAAATTTGCCAGACAAGACTCTCCCTTAACAAACCCATGCTGTGTCTGAATTATTGCTGCAGTCTTGTCTAGATGATCCTGTAATGCATCTTCAACCAGTGACTCCATTATTTTACCCGGAAGAGAAGTTAAACTAACTGGTCTGTAATTACTTGTCACCATTCGACACCCCTTTGTGAATTGGGGACACATTTGCATATCTCCAGTCCATGGGGACCTCCCCTGAGTCCACGGATGCTCTCATAATTATGGCTAAAGGTTTGCTTCCCTACTTTGCCACCTTCTTTAATATAACTGGATTGATTCCATCCACCCTAGGTGCCTTTCTTATGTTTAACTTCAACTATTTCTCCTCCACTTTGTTCTCAGTTATTACAAAATCATTAAGCACCCTGTTACAATTTGATAACCTTGTGGCATTTTCAAATCTCATGTGTGAATGTAGATACAAAATACTCATTCAGTTTGTTTGCTATCTGAGCAGGATCATCAACAGTCGAACCATCAATATCAAGTGGACCAATCAGATTCATCCCCTTCTTTTTAGAGTTTATATAAGTAAAGAAATCCTTGCTGTTTTTCTTAGCATCCTTTGCCAAAGATTTCTCGTAATCTGTCTTCGCCTGCGGAACCTCCTTTGTGACTTAATTACAGACTAGCTTATATATATATATCATAGGCTTCTGTGTCGCCTGATAATTTATATGCATCAAATGCAGTTTTCTTCTCTGCCACGACTCTCATTATTTCATTTGACAACCATTTAGGCCTAAACATTGAACAATATTTCTTACTAGGTATGAAACGTTTAGTAGCTTCCACTATTAATTCCTTGAATGCTTCCCAATTAGAATTTGCTGTTGGTAACATCATCAGTTGTGACATCATCGTAGCAGACTTGGAAAGTTCTTTTATACACGAAGTTCTGGAGGAACATTGGTAGATGGCCCCGCAGTCTTAATTTGTGCAATTTAGCATTAGTAGAGACATATGGTGCAAGAAAGCAAGCTTATGAAGCATCAGAAAAAAAAAAAAAAAACACACCCCCATTTCACCCCTCCATTCGTTCCAAATGCCTGTCCAGCTCAGCCTTAAATTTATTTAGGTCATCAACCTACACAACAAAACGTGGAAGTCTGTTCCACCAATCAACCACCAGCTGGCTAAAGGCAAAATTAATTTAAATCTATGCCCCCTCAGGTTCTTAATCTGAGCAAGAGGAAGAATCCCATCAGCATTCAGCTTGCTCAACCCATTCAAGGCCTTATACACCTCAATCAGATCACCTCGTAGGTGCCTATTCTTCAGGCAGGCGCTGCAATTTTGCAGAACTTAAACCTTTCTTGGTAAAAGCACCACTGTTCCCCTTACCAATCTTGTTGCCATTCTTTGTACTCATTCCAGCAACTCAACAACCTTCCAAAAATGAGGCCTGTAGACCTGTACACAGTACTCTAGGTGTGGCCTGACCATTGCCTTGTACAATGGGATAATCACATCCATGTCCCTGCTAGCAAAATTCCTATATATATCATTGTCAAGACTCCAATGACCTGCCCTGGCAGCCTGTCTACACTGCTCAAAAAACTCCATATCTAACTGCACAATTATTCCTGGGTCTTTTTCATTCTTTACCTCCGTAAGTGTAGTACAACACAGTTGGTACGTTTCTCTTGGGTTATTGCTACCCATATGCAGTACTTTGCATTTGTTAATGTTAAACTTCAGTTGCCGCTTCCCAGACCATTTGCCCAACTTATCTAGATCCAGTTGGAGTAGCATACTGTTGATAACAACCCTGCCAACCTTTGTATCATCTACAAACTTGGACATTAATCCTGATATATACCTTCATCAATATCACTGATGAATACACAAAACAACAATGGGCCTAACACTGAACCCAAAATTTGTCCGCGAAGAGCAGTGTTCATTGATTACCACTCTCTGTCGTCTCTCACTCAACAATCCCTTCATCCATTGCAGTAACTTGTCCTTAATGCCATACCGCTTCAATTTGTACAGCAGTCTTCCATGTGCAACTGTATCAAAAGCTTTCCTGAAATTGAAGTATATGATATCAAAATTATTTTTTGCTTCCAGTTCCTTTGTGACCACATCGTTGTATCCAATCAAATTGGCCAGACAATACTTCCCTTTAACAAACTCATGCTGTGTCTGAACTACTGATGCTGTCTTATTTGGTAATCCTGTATCACCTCTTTAACCAGTGACTGCATTATTTTCCCTGGAACAGAAGTTAAACTAAGAGGTCTATAGTTACTTGTGCCACCTTTTGAATCCCTTTTGTGAATTGATAAATTTGCACACCTCCAATCCATGGGGAACTACTCTGAGTCCAAGGAAGCTCTCATACTTATGGCTAAGGGTTTGTTTTCTTCCTTTGCTGCCTCCTTTAATATAACTGGACAGATCCCATCCATCACAGGTGCCTTCCTTATGTTTAACCTCAACAATTTCTCCTCCACTTTGCTGTCGATTATTACAAAATCACCCAGCTCAATGTTAGAGTCTGATAAATTTCAGCAATTCCCCTCATTGAATAACTCCTCACATGTGAATGTAGATGCAAAATACTCATTCGGTTTATCAGCAATCTGAGCATGATCATCAATAGCTCACTACCGAACATGATTTTTATCTTCAGCAAATCAATGGTTGTTTGTGGTCAAGTTTTATGTATAGAATTTAAAATCAATCATAAAAATTTCCTATCACGTCTCAGTTTTAAAGATATAGATAGATAACTGGATTCTGTACAAAGATATTATTACTGTTTGAAATATAATTTTTAAACTTATTAACTTTTAGTTGGTTTTGTTTATTGGGCTAAAAGTTAAGCAAGTACATCATTACTGTTCTTGCAGTATAGTATATTTTGATTTTGATGCACTTTTCCAGACAAGTCAGTATTTTAATTAATTTTATTACACCAGTCAACTGTTCAATATATAGTTTATGATAAAGTATGCTACAAGAATTCACCTTCTGTTCAAATTTACCAATTGCTTTTACTGTTTTTAGGTTAATACATTGTTAGAATTGAGAAGACAAAGCATAGAACTTGCATCATTCACTCAGACAACTTCTGCTATGTTTGTAGACACAACCACAAAAACTCAGAGGAAGAAGATATATAATGTCACAAAAGTTGCATCTTCATTGTACTTCGGCTGCAAGATCGGTGACAAAGAAAAAAATTGGGCCCCACATATCTGTTGTATTACTTGTACAATAAACTTAAGGCTGCAGTTATACGGCAAGCTGAGAGCAATAACTTTTTGCCGTCCCTATGGTGTGGTGTGAGCCCAAGAATCATTTCGACGACTGCTATTTCTGCATGACAAAAATGAGCAAGCATTGCATCAAATATCCCATCAGCAATTAGGCCAGTGCCACACGGTAAAGAACTGCCAGTACCTGTGCCACCAAAATCTGGGGGTATTGGAAGTAGTGATGAAGGCACATTAGAAATCGTTTTACCAGATGTCAGAGAACCATGTACTTCACTTGATTTGGACTACAAGCCAGAAAAAGAAAAGACCCCATACTATATTGAACAAGAAGAATTAAGTGACTTGATCAGACACTTGGGCTTACCCAAAGAGAAAGCTGAATTACTCGGATCCAGACTACAACTGTGGAACTTACTCACCAAAAGTACATTACAATATACCTTAAGCGAAATGAGCAAGATGCAATGGAAAATAACATGTGTGTGTCTGCAAACTTAGCTTTGATGCATCAAAGCTAAGTTTGAAAGCAGTATTGCTTCATAATGGAAATACTTTACTATCAATTCCTCTTGTTCATGCTGTTGGCCTGAAAGAAACTTACAATAGTATGTCCCAGATTGTTGCTGCTATACATTAGAATGTCTGTAGTTGGAATATATGTGGTGATCTCAAAGTGATTGGACTGCTTGTTGGTTTGCAAAGTGGTTTCACTAAATACGATTGTTTCCTGTGTTTGTGGGATAGTCGTGCAACAGCCAAACACTACGTCGTACAACACTGGGATAAGAGAGATGAATATATTCCTGGCAAAAGCAATGTAAAGTATGTTCCATTGGTTGTCCACAAAAAGTTTTTCTTCCCTCTTTACACATCAAGCTTGGACTGATTAAGAATTTCACTAAGGAACTGGATAAAGAAAGCAGAGGATTTGCATATTTACTGAAAATGTTTCAAAATTTATATCATGCAAAGCTGAAGGAAGGAATTTTCATAGGTCCTCTGTGACAACCTGGTCCTTGAGGTTGTCACAAACATTCTCTCAGATATACCAGATAAGCTGCACTTGCTACATGGGAGTCTACAACGCTGATGGAACTGATATCCGGGGTGACACTCAAGTCAAATGGACCCAATTTTGGTGAAGTCCGGACGGTCTGTGACAGCCAAATCTTCTGCTTGCACCTTCACAATGGTGGGACAGTTAGTAATCCTGGGTATAACCTCCATGCACTAGTACATGGTGGATGCCCACCCAGGTGCGAACCAACGTAAGCAGGGGTCGAGGTGTGGCACACATCACATGGAGAAATGCCGCCCCTCTATGTTACAAGGCAGTACTAGGTGGTAGATGACTCTCATCAACCTGTGCAATACCACCACTTTGCTTATTGGAGGCTTGAAGCGGTGGACCCATGTTTAGTCTCTAGAGCTAAGTTCCGGTCAACCCTTCCCTATCTCTTCCATCATGCAACATGATTTTCAAGGATACAGCTCTAAAACGGTGTTCGCAGGCCGGCCGCTAGTTAGTACACTGGACAGAACCTATTGGTAACTCTCTAGGAGGCTTCCGAATCAGATAGTGCATAATCTTGCTACCTCTACTCTGCCAGATAATGACTGGAGGGAGTCCAAGTAGTGTGTACATGCGGGGAGCATTGTCGAGGCCACGTTATGTCAAGGATCTGGGCATATTCTTACCATGTGTACGCCATATCCAAAAATTTCATTACTTCATACAGCATGTCCCACCCACTTTTTCTTACTATTGAATACACCATGAATTGTCAAACTAATAGAGCAAGCTTATCTGCGAAAAGATCTAAACCTCTCAAGCACTTCCAAATTTATTTCACAAATATACGTGGTCTCAATTCTAATCTTAACAATGTCCATTTCCACTTGCAGTCTGCCAAACTCCATGTACTTTTTCTGACAGAATCTCAGTTATCGGTTGATTCAACTACTGCTCATCTCAGAAGCCCAAATTATTCGCTGTATGATTCCTTTCGCCTCAAAGGTGGAACTTGTGCATATGTCCGTTCTGATATTACCTATCAGAGACTTAGCAATTTGGAATCTCCTCTCTTTGATCTTCTCTGGCTTAAAATCTCTCTACATCATTGTGTAAAATTCATCGTTTGTCTCTACCGTTCTCCCAACTCCACTAATCACTTGGAGCTTTTTGACTTCCTCTCTTTGCAACTTGACTTTCTCTAGTCCAACTTTCCTAACAGTGAGGTAATTTTCCTCATACAGCCAACACGTTTGATCTTTTTCTCACAAACAACCCTTCTAAGTACACGGTCGAAGTGAGAGGTCTTTTAGGCACTTCAGATCACAACTTGGTGATTGTCTCTTCTCCAATGAAGCCTTTATCTCATGGCTATTCCCAACCTCGTGTTGTTTGGCATTACAAGAATGCAAAATGGGATGACCTACGAGACTTCTTTTCTTCTTTTCCTTGGTCGGATTACTGTTTCAAAACTTCTGATGTCAATGTTTGCTCAGATCTTGTCAGTGAAATTATTCTTGCAGGAATGGCATCCTTTATCCCACACTCTACTTTAAAATCTCATCCTTTATCTAAACCTTGGTTTTCCAATAAATGTGCTATGGCTGTTCAAGAGAAGAATGTTAATCGTAATTGGCTTGTTTCTAATTCTCCAGTTTCATTTTCTGCCTACACCAACGCTCGCAACAATTGTAATGCAGTTATTAATCAGTCCAAACTAGAGTTTGAACAGGCTAAGAGTAGAAAACTTGTTTCTTGCCGTAATGGTAGCCGTGCATTCTGGTCTCTTGCCAAAGCTATTGGCCGCAACTTTTGCCCATCTCTGCTCCCACCTCTGTCCAAACCAGATGGTTCTGTTGTCACTTCAGCCAAGGATAAAGCTGACCTGCTAGCATCGTATTTTTCTTCCAACTCATGTATTAATGATCTTGGTAAAACACCTCCCACCATTCCCAACATGCTCAATTCAATGCCTCCTGTGGTCTTCCGTCAAAAGGATGTCAGAAGGATTTTGAAGAATCTTGATGCTAAGAAAGCTCCAGGTCCCGATGGTATTTTTCCACTTGTTCTCAAAACTTGTGCTCCTGAACTTACTCCTATTCATTGCCGCCTTTTTTTTACTTTCTTATTCCAAGGGTGTTTTCCTTCTGCTTGGAAATTTGCTCATATCCAGCTAGTTCCTAAAAAGGGTGACAAATCCCTCCCATCCAATTACTTCTACTCTTTCTAAAGTAATGGAGAAATCAATTAACAGCCAACTCTTAAACTACCTAGAAACCTTTTGTCTGATCAACGATCGCCAGTATGGATTCCGTCAGTGTCGATCCACTGGTGATATTCTGGCTTATATTACCCACTTATGGACTAATTCAATGGAAAGGTTCGGGGAAACACAAGTAGTTGCTCTTGACATCTCAAAGGCTTTCGATTGTGTTTAGCATAAAGGTCTTCTAAACAAGCTTCCATCTTATGGTTTGCCAACTGTTTTTAGTAATTGGTTATCCAATTTTTTCTCTGATCGCCCACTGAGGGTAATGGTAGATGGCTCTCTGTCTTCTAACTTCACTAATTGCCGATGATAGCACATTGCATTCCACTTTCCATTTTGAGAAACCTTGTCCTGCTCAATCAGCATCAATTTCTCGAAAATGTGCTACTAATTCATTAAATGCCGATCTTCGGGTAATTCTCCAGTGGGGCAAAGACAACTTAGTTGATTTCAACCCTTCTAAAACTCGGTCTTTTCTTATATCTTGCAAAAAGGATTCTTCCGCTCCTATGCTTATCTTTAGTGATACTCCGATTCTAGGCAAAATGATATATCTCTTTTGGGGATTACCCTGACTTCTAATCTCTCTTGGCACAAGCACATTACAATTGCTTCCTCTGCATCTAAAAAACTTGGTTTTCTCTTTCGCTGTCAGCATTACTTTTCTTCCAAACAGCTGCTCACTCTGTATAAATCGCAAATCCACCCTGCCATGGAATATTGTTCCCACATCTGGGGTGGTGCCCCCAAAACCTCTCTCAGGCTTCTTGATTCCATTCAGAAGAGGGCAGTTAGGTTAATTAATGATTCATCTCTAACAGAGTCTCTCCACTCGCTCTCTCATAGATGCACTGTTTCTGCTGCATGCCTCTTCTACAGATATTTCAATGGGGACTGTTCTGAATTTACTTCTATAATTCCCGCTCTCTCTTTCAAAACCAACTTTTCATCTTCCTTGTTTATTCATTCAGCTGCCGTTTTCTGGAACAACCCTCCTTCATACGTATTTCCTGAAAATTACTGTCTACAGATGTTCAAGTCCAATGTCAACAAATATCTTCTTTCGTCTTCTCAACCTCCAACCCAAGCACGGTATTAAGTACTGTAGGTTCTAATACCTCTCATGTTTGGGGTTTACATGAAAAAAAAAAAAAAAAAAACTTCAGTCAACGATAAATGACCTGCTAGCATCCTATTTTTCTTTCAACTCATGTATTACTTATCTTGGTAAAACACCTCCATCATTCCCAGTGTGCTCCATTCAATGTCTCTTTTGGCCTTCGTCATAAGGACGTCAGAAGGATTTTGACAAATCTTGAGGCTAAGAAAGCTCCAGTTCCTGATGGTATTTCTCCACTTGTTCTCAAAACTTGCGCTCCTGAACTTACTCCTGTTCTTTACCGCCTTTTTTTTTTTTTTTTTTTCATTTTCTTATTCCAAATGTGGTTTTCCTTCGGCCTGGAAATTTGCTCATATCCAGCCAGTTCCAAAAAAAGGGTGACAAATGCATCCGATCCAATTATCATCCCTTTGTAATTACTTCTACTCTTTCTAAAATAATGGAGAAATCAATTAAGCGCCAACTCTAGAAACCTTTCATCTGATCAACGATCACCAGTATGGATTCCATCAGTGTCAGCCCACTGGTGATATTCTGGCTTATGTTACCCATTTATGGACAAATTCAATGGAAAAGTTCAGTGAAACATAAGCAGTGACATCTCAAAGGCTTTCAATCGTTTGGCATAAAGGCCTTCTAAACAAGTTTCCATCTTATGGTTTGCCAACTGTTTTTTTGTAACTGGTTATCCAGTTTTCTCTCTGACCGCTCATTGACGGTGATGGTAGATGGCTTGTTCTTCAAATTTTGACATTAATGCTGGTGTAACCCAAGGTTCAGTTCTTCTCCCCACTCTTTTCCTCTTGTATATTAATGACTTATTCCATTGACTGGAAATCCCATCCATAGTTTTGATGATGATGGTAGTTCATTGCATTCCACTTTCCAGTTTGAGAAACCTTGCCCTGCTCAATCAGCTTCAACTTCTCGAATGTCCACTACCAATTCCTTAAATTTTGACCACCTGGTAATTCTCTAGTGGATCAAAGACAACTTAATTAATTTCAAATTTTTTACAACTTTTTCCTGTTTTATATCACACAAAAAGGATTCTTCTGCTCCTATGTTTATCTTTGGTGACACTCCGATTTCTAGGCAAGATGATATATCTCTTTTGGGGATTACTCTGACTTCTACTTGGCACAAACACAGTTGTTATGGTCCTATATTAGAGCTTGAAGGACAGGGTGGATGCCTTCAAAGGATCTAAATTGAAGGCCCATCAAGCACTTAGCTGCCCACATCAATGCCAGAACTTGCACATAAACACCACGCAACACAGAAGCAACCTCCAAGGCAGAATGCGCTGGTGCCACAGGAACTAGTAGTTGTCAGTGACTCTATTCTCAGGGAAACGAGAAACATATTGTGATAAAAGGATAGGTGGAACAGGACCAGGGTATGTCTGCCAAGGACAGAGGTTGATGACGTTGTAGAGTAGATATGATCTTTTAAGGGCACAAAAAATTATATATTTGTTACGCTGCAACAATGATATTAAGAGTAGGAGACCGGCGGAATTCTTAAACAAGTACAGGTCACTGTTGAAAAAAACCGTGAATTAGGGTTGAATTTGAAAGTGTCGGCAATTCTGCCCAGACATGATAGGAGGGAGAGCCTATATGACGAGAGCCTTGTCTATCAATTCAACCCTGGAGAGATTGTGCAAGGCTCAAGGGTTAGAATTGAATTTTTCTCAGCCTGGTCTGTGCTTGTTAACAGGAAACACTGCTTCTACAGGGATGGGATATACTTAAATAGAAAGGGTGTAAGAATTTTTGCGGATGCTACTAAGTCAGTGTTAGGTTGGTTAATTTGAGTAACTACTGGTTACCCAAATTAACCAACCTTTCTCATAATCTGCCTTTGCTTGCCTAACCTCCTTTGTGACTTGGTTACAGACCAACTTATATCTACAGTAGGCTTCCATGACACCCATTAATTTATATGTATTCCATGCATTTTTCTTTTCTACCATATATCTCATTAGTTCATCTCACCTCCACAGTTGGTTAGGTTGGGTAACTACTGTCACAGATATAAGGCATGGAGAACTGTAATTTGGGGAGTGCAATGTGTGCAGGAAGGACAGACAGGATAGGAAGGGAGGAGGGGTTATGCTATTAGTTAAGAAACACAAAATCCAAGGAGGTACAGCCAGTCGACATCGCTGAACAGTGCAGTGTCGAGTCAGTCTGGTGTGACATAAGCACTAGGAAATCAAAATTGAGAGTAGGAGTGTGTTATAGGCCAAATGACTCTGATGAGTATAATAAAAAATGGTACAGGGAAATCGAGTGGGACAGTAAATCAGAGTCTTATAATGGGGGATTTTAATTTCCCAGATATTGTCTGGAATTTGTGGTTTGGCCACACACACACACTAGCAAGGCTTTTGTGGATTTATTGGATGATGGTTTTCTGCAGATAAAGGAACCACTAGATGGTTCCTTTGTGTGATGATAGTGTTCCTGCACACTATCATCACACAGTGATGATAGTGTGCAGAAGCGGGATTTATTCAAAGAGGTAACTACCATAAAGGGTAAAGGGAAGGGTTTTTGCTTTAGTAAAGGCGACTACAGAGGTCTGAGACAGTATTTAAATTCTATACGGAATTTGGTGAGACCAGCTGATGATGTTACTAACAGCAAATTCAAAATGGGAAGCATTCAAGGAATTAATCTTGGAAGCTACTAGGCTTTACATAACAAGTAAGAAATATTGTTCAAGGTTTAGGCCTAAATGGAGGTGGTAGTAGTAGTAGTAATAATAGTGGAATGTGATGCAAGAAAGCAAGTGTATGTGCTTTTGCAGCATCAGCCAAAAAAAAAAAAAATCACACCATTCCCTCCAAATGCCTGTCCAGTGCCTCCTTAAATTTATTTAACCTGTCAACTTCCACAACGACAGATGGAAGTGTGTTCCAGCAATTAAACACCCGCTGGCTAAAGGCAAATTTCCGCACATCTATTCTACATCTTTCTTTTCTTAATTTGAATTTATGCCCCCTTAGGTTTGTAATCTGAACAAGTGGAAGGATCCCATCAGAATTCAGGGTGCTCAACCCATTCAAGGCCTTGTATACCTCAATCAGGTGAGATGAACTAATGAGATATGTGGTAGAAAAGGAAAATGCATGGAATAAATATAAATTAATGGGTGACATGGAAGACTACTATAGATATAAGGTGGTCTGTAACCAAGTCACAAAGGAGGTTAGGCAAGCAAAGGCAGATTATGAGAAATATTTGGCAAAGGATGAAAAGAAAAACAGCAAAGAGTTCTTTACCTATGTAAACTCTAGAAGGAAGGGATGAATCAGATTGGTAAACTGGATATCGACAGTTCAACTGTTGATGTTCCTGCTCAGGTGGCTAACAAACTAAATGAGCATTTTACATCTACATTCACACATGAGGAGTTTTTCAGGGAGGGGAATGCCAGAGGTGAACTAAACTCTGGCAGTGAGCTAGATGATTTTGTAATAACCGAGAGGAAAGTGGAGGAGAAATTGTTGAAGATAAACATAAGAAAGGCACCTGGGGTGGATGGAATCTATCCATTATATTAGAGGAGGCAGCCCTAGGCCATAGTTATGAGAATTTCCCTGGACTCAGGGAAGGTACTCATGGACTGGATTTGTGAAGTTGATAGGTTGAATAAATTTAAGGAGGAACTGGACAGGCATTTGGAGGGAATGGTGTGATTTTTTTTTTTTTTTGGCTGATGCTGCATAAGCTCATACACTTGCTTTCTTGCATCACATGCCACTACTACTACTACTACTACTACTACTACTACCACCACCCCAGGTGCCTTTTTTATGTTTATCCTCAACAACTTCTCCTCCACTTTCCTCTCAGTTATTAGAAAATCATCTAGCTCACTGCCAATGTTTACTTCACCTACGACATTCCCCTTCCTGAATAACTCCTCATGTGTGAATGTAGATGCAAAATACTTGTTTAGATTGTTAGCCACCTGAGCAGGATCCTCAACTGTTGAACCATCAACATCCAGTGGACCAATCTGATTCATCCCTTTCCTTCTTGAGTTTAAATAGGTAAAGAACTCTTTTCTGTTTTTCTTTGCATCCTTTGCCAAGGATTTCTCATAATCTGCCTTTGCCTGCCTAATCTCCTTTGTGACTTTGTTACAGACCAACTTATATCTATCATAGGCTTCCATGTCACCCATTAATTTGTATGTATCCAATGCATTTTTCTTCTCTGCCATATGTCTCATTAGTTCATCTGACAACCATTTAGGCCTGAACCTTGAACAATATTTCTTGGTTGGTATGTAAAGCCTGGTAGCTTCCAAGATTAGTGCCTTGAATGCTTCCCATTTTGAATTTGCTGTTGGTAACATCATCAGTTGGTCCCACTGTATAGAATTTAAATACTGTCTCAGACCATCATATTCGCCTTTACGAAAGCAAAAACCCTTCCCTTTACCTCTGATGGCAGCTACCTCCTTGAGTAAATCCCACTTCAGCACACTGTGATCACTGTCACCCAGTGGTTCCTTTATCTGCAGATTCCTAATGCATGAAGAATCACTACTGATAATCAGATCAAGAGTATTACTCCCTCTAGTTGCCTCCCGAACATGCTGGTGTAGAAAACAATCATCCAATAAATCCACAAAAGCCTTGCTAGTGTGTGAGTGACCAACCCACAAATTCCAGTCAATATCTGGGAAATTAAAATCCCCCATTATAAGACTCTCTGATTTACTGGCCCATTCTATTTCCCTGTACAGTATCTTATTGTACTCATCAGAGTCATTAGGCCTATAGTACACTCCTACTCTCAATTTTGATTTATCTATGCTTAGGTCACACCAAACTGACTCGACACTGCCCTGTCCATCGATGTCGACTGGCTTCACTTCCTTGGATTTTATGTGTTACTTAACTAATATTATAACCCCTCCTCCCTTCCTATTCTGTCTGTAGACGTTGTACTCCCCAAATTCCAGTTCTGCATTCCTTATATCTGTGTGACACCACGTCTCTGATATCCCAACAATATCTGCCTTTGATGTTTTGAGCAATACCTCAAATACATTAAATTTACTTACTAAACTCCTAGCACTGGTGTACATGCAAGTATACAGTTGTAGGATAGATGTGCGGAAGTTTGCATTTAGCCAGCAGGTAGTTGATTGGTTGAACAGACTTCCATCTTTTGTTGTGGAAGTTGATAGCCTAAATAAATTTAAGGCTGAGCTGTTGTTGTTGTTGTTCAGTTTTTAGGAGCATTAGCAACTAAGGCCATATTGCTCCGGGAAATGCGGTGGTCATTCCCTGACCTTTCCGCATCCTCCGTATTTGGTGGTCATGGGCTTGAACCCCGGTCTAATCAAGAAGTGGGTGCTACGCACTGCTGCTCCTTCCCACCTGGCTACGGAGGCGCCTAAGGCTGAGCTGGACAGGTATTTGGAACGAATGGAGTGAAATGGGAACTTTTTTTTTTTTTTTTTTTTTTTGGCTGATGCTGCATAAGGTTGCTCTCTTGAATTGTGTGCCTCTACTAATGCTAGCATTACAAATATTGCTTCCTCTGCATCTAAAAAAACTTTCTGTTTTTCTCTCTTACTTTTCTTCCAAACAGCTTTTCACTCTGTACAAATCGCAAATCCCCCCTACCATGGAATATTGTTCCCACATCTGGGGTGGTGTCCCCAAAACATCTCTCAGAGTTCTAGATTCCATTCAGAAGAGGGCGGTTAGGTTAATTAATGACTTGTATCTTACAGTCTCTCTCTCTCTCCACTCTCTGTCTCATAGCCTTTTCTACAGATACTTCCACAGGCACTGCTCTTCTGAATTGGCTTTATAATTCCTACTCTCTCTTTCAAAACAGTCGGGGGCTCACATCTGGTGAGTATGGGCTTGGCAAACCCAGGGTCCTGAGCTGGATATCATCATTCTTCTCTTTCTTGGTGATGCCTTTCTACTTCTCTCTCTCTCTCTCTCTCTCTCTCTCTCTCTCTCTCTCTCTCTCTCTCTCTCTCACACACACACAGGGGGTAACTTGGGATTTTTTTTTTTTTTTTTTTTTTTGGCTGGTGCAGCATAAGCCTCAGGCTTCCTTGTACCATATGGCTAATAATAATAATAATAATAATAAAAAAAAAACAGTCCAAACATGTGCCACCACCAGCCAACATTCATTTACCGTCCAACTTCGAACTCACATCAACTTTTCACCTTCCTCGTTTATTTCATTCAACTGCTGTTTTCTGGAACAACCTTCCTTCATACATATTTCATGAAAATTACAATCTAGAGAAGTTTAAGTCAATAAATATCTTCTTTTGTCTTCTCAACCTCCAACCCATGAATGGTACTAAGTACTATAGGTTCTAATACCTCTAGTGTTTGGGGTTTTGATAATAAAAAAAAATAAATAAAAAAAAATGTGGTTAGTATAGTCCTCAGCTACTAGTAAAAAAATTATCATTCAGTGCTTTGTTTCTGATTTTTTTCTCTTCATTATTTTTTATAAAATAAAATATCAAACCGATTTTGTTGTTTGCTTATAGCGCAAAATATCAAACCGATTTTGTTGTTTGCACATAGTGCTAAGTTTCTCATTTACCAGTTTTGACCAACAATCACAGAGATCAGAGTAATAAGAATCATATAATTTAGTTAATAATAGAAAAAAACTTATGAAAAAGTAGATGGCTGCACTGCTGATGCATTCTCCCTCTAGCTGTGCATCAATTCTGAGATTTCATGATTGGTCAGATTTACTATCTAAAAACCAACAAAATCTTGGTGATTTGCAGGTCCCATGGTTGAAGAATTTTTGACATTTGGACCTGTATTTACAAACCAGTTTGGAGCAATTTATTAATAGTTTTTGAAACTTAATTTTCATTCACTTCTGGAATTTCTTATCTCTAAGTCAAATCATCCTTGGGTTGTCATATGCTGTACTGATGAGATGAGTTGATGATAGAGGAAGGGTCCTATTAGTAATAAATCTCTCTCACACATACTCTAAAGAGGTCTTGAATGGGTTGAGCACACTGAATTCTGATGGGATCTTTCCACTTGTTCAGATTACGAACCTAAGGGGCATAAATTCAAATTAGGAAAAGACAGATATAGAATAGATGTGCGGAAATTTGCCTTTAGCCAGCAGGTTGTTAATTGCTGGAACAAACTTCCATTTGTCATTGTGGAAGTTGATAGGTTAAATAAATTTAAGGAGGAACTGGACAGGCATTTGAAGGGAATGGTGTGATTTTTTTTTTTTTTTTGGCTGATGTTGCATAAGCATCAGCTCATACTCATACACTTGCTTTCTTGAATCACATGCCACTACTATTACTACTACTGAGAGGTGTTGTAATTTATTAACTCATGTTTTGAAAAAAATTTTTAAAAATAAAAGCAAGTTGAAAAATATACACAAAACTTGACTAAAATCCCAGAAGAAAGAAACACTGCTGCTGAAAATAATACATTAAAAAAAAAATAATAATAAAATAACAATAAAAAAAGAAAAAAATGAATCAAACACTACAAAGAATAGGAAGCAATCTTAATGGACAGACATTACGCAAATCAGCATTTGCACAAAATAAAATGCAGGTAAACAGCCAGATAAACTACACAAATTTCAATTTTGAAAAAACCTGCTATAGCCTTTGTCTGTCGGAAAACTACTTCATCTGTTTTCCCAGCTTCTCTTTCTTCAAGTAATTCCCCAATACAAGCAATCACTTTAAGGCCTTCAGCAAGGGCATGGGCCACTTTATCTGCAGTAAGCTATAAAAATAAAGATTCAACTTTAAGAACTCAAGGAGAACATCACATTATATCTAATATTTATAACCAAAACTAATACTGTATACACTGTTATACAATATTATTGTATACAGTGTGGTATATACAATAATAGGAACCTAAGATATGGCAACAATGAGTAATTATTGCCATATCACAGGCTCCCACTATTTAAAAAAAAAAGAAATAAAAGAGTTCGGACACATGAATATCATGTGTCTGAATACAGCAGGAGGCCCTTTACCAAGATAGTAAGTTTAAAGGCCAAGCTTAAGTCTACACATATGAAAGGTCAATAAATGGACTTCATGAGCACCTTTAGCAGCATTTATTGCCAGAAGATTTGGGAATGAGATTAGCTCCATGCGGGCAAAATTTTTATGGCTCCAGCTAATAGAAGTTTTTCTTAAATTTTTGCTGTTTTATTGACTTAAATTAGCATATTAATTTAATTTTCTTGAAGAAGCTGTATATTCCTAGTAAGGATACTTAGTTTAATTTGAAGTTAGAGATTTTGTAGGTTATTACATAGTATTGGTAAGGATATCCAATCCATGTGTTGGACAAGATTTTGCATTTCTGGCAAACACAAAGTTTTTAATTGTATTTAGCTGTTTTATTGACTTAATTGTTATATTAAGTTATTTTCTATAAGTAGCTTATATACCTAGTCAAGCTCCTTGGTTTATTCTAAATTTAGACAGCAATTTTGAAAGTTAATTAATACTTAATGTCCGCAGATTTATCGTTCGTAATTTGCCGCCATTGTATTATAATACAACGTATATCCCGAACTAGATAGCATAAGGTTTAACGTTAAACTAGATAGCAAAACACGTAGCACTGCATTAGAAATCTGTTAGCTTAGTATAGTACAAATTTGTATAGTATTATCAATTAATCAGTAAAATTTATTAATCTTATTAAATTTCATTGTTAATTAAAATGTACTTTTTTTTAACTAAATACACATAACAACCTAGATTTTACAAATGTAACATTATAAATAAATACATATAACTTGACAAGAGATACAAATATCATATAACGTAACTTGAAGATAATACTCGAAACTAAAATATATATAGTGTAATAACTGCATTGAGATATAAGTTTAGGTTTATATTTTTGTACTGAAATTGAATTGAAATCATGACTCAGACCAGAGCAGCAAAGAAAAAAGCTCAAGCTAATGGGATTGCCGTGCCTCAAGGGAGAACTGAGGGGGCAGTTGTCTTCTGAATCACAGCATTTTGAAATGTACTCCTTGTTTAATGTGTGTGGAGGAATCAGGAATGGGACATGATATTTCCAAGGGGAATGTCTTTGGTGTGTGTGATGTAAGGAGTGTGAGGAAGTCAGGCGTGTACTCAGTGTTGTCATGGGCTTATATGAGAGCTTGAAGGACAGGGTGGATGCCCTTGTAAGATTTAAATTAAGGGGCCCATCAAGCTCTCAGCTGCCCACATCAGTGCCAGAGCTTGCACTTGAACATCACGCAACACAGCGGAACCCACAAGACAGAATGAACCGGTCCCAAAGGAACCAGTTGTTGTCAGTGACTCTATTGTCAGGAGAAATGGAGAACATATTGTGCAAAAACGATAGGTGGAACAGGACCAAGGTATGTCTGCCAGGAGCAAATATCTTTTAAGGGCACAAAATGCAATAGTGTTGTACACATTGGCACTACTGATATTAAGAGTAGGAGACCGTCAGAATTACTTCACAAGTACAGGTAAATGTCAAATTCAACCCGTGAATTAGGGTTGAATTTGGAAGTGTCTGCAATTCTGCTCAGACACGATAGGAAGGAGTATATGATGACAGTCATATACTCCCTCACACACTAGTCAGACTTTTCTGGATTTATTGGACGATTGTTGTCTGCAGCAGCATGTTCGAGAGGCAACCAGAGAAAGTAATACATTTGTACTCTTGATCTGGTTATAAGCAGTGATCATTCGTGTATTAAGAATTTGCAGATAAAGGAACCATTAGGTGGCAGTGATCAGTGTACTGATGTGGGATTTACTTAAAGATTTAATTACCATCAGGGGTAAAGGAAAGGGTTTTTGCTTCCGTAAAGGTGAGTACAGTGGTCTCTGACAGTTTTTAAATTCTGTATAGTGGGATAAACTGACGATGTTACCAACAGTAAATTCTAAGTGGGAAGCATTCAAGGGATTAATCGTGGAAGCTACTAAAAGTTTCATACCTATTAAGAAATATTGTTCAAGGTTTAGGCCTAAATGAACTAATGAGACTCATAACAGAGAAGAAAAATGGATGGGATGCATATAAATTATCAAGCGACTCAGAAGCCTATGGCAGATATAAGCTAGTCTGTAATCAGGTGACAAAGGAGATTAGGCAGGCGAAGGCAGATTACGAGAAATCCTTGGCAAAAGATGCTAAGAAAAACAGCAAGGATTTCTTTACTTGTATAAACTCTAAAAGGAAGGGGATGAATCTGATTGGTCCACTTGACATCAATGGTTCGACTGTTGATGATCCTGCTCAGAGAGCAAACAAACTGAATGAGTATTTTGCATCTACATTAACATGTGAGGAATTATTAAGGTTTGAAAATGGCAGAAGGTTATCAAATTGTAGCAGGATACTTAATGATTTTGTAATAACTGAAAGCAAAGTGGAGGAGAAATTGTTGAAGTTAAACATAAGAAAAGCACCTGGGGTGAATGGGATCTATCCAGTTATATTAAAGGAGGCGGCAAAGCAACTAAGCAAACCCTTAGCCATAATTATGAGAGAGTCCTTGGACTCAGGGGAGGTTCCCACGGACTGGAGATGTGCAAATGTATCCCCAATTCCCAACGGGGGATCGAAGGGTGACACGAGTAATTATAGACCAGTTAGTTTAACTTCATTCCGAGTAAAATAATGGAGTCATTGGGTTAAAGATCACTGGACACTGCTCATCGAGGACTGATGTTATTAGTGGAGTCCCTCAGGGCTCAGTGTTGGGTCCATTATTGTTTTCTGTATTTATAAATGATATTGATGATGGTATATCGGGCTTAATGTCCAAGTTTGCAGACGATACAAAGGTTGGCAGGGTTGTCAACGACACTACTGACACTATGCTACTGCAACAGGATCTGGAAAGGTTGAGCAGATGGGCTGAGAGGTGGCAAATGAAGTTTAACATCGACAAATGTAAAGTACTACACATGGGAAACAGCAACCCCAGAGCAACGTATCAACTCTGTGGTACTACACTAACAGTAGTAGAGAATGAAAGGGACTTGGGGGTGGTTGTGCAGGCAGATATGAAGTTCTCTGAGCAGTGCAGACGGGATGCAAGAGTAGCTCATGGAGTACTGTCAATGATATACAGGAATTTTTCCAGCAGGGATAAGGAGGTGATTATTCCATTGTATAAGGCGATGGTCAGGCCACACCTAGAGTACTGTATACAGGTCTGGAGGCCTCATTTCAAGAAGGATGCAGAGCGGCTGGAACGAGTACAGAGAAGGGCAACAAGATTAGTGAATGGAACAAAGGGGTGCTGTTATGAAGAAAGGCTTAAGTTTTGCAAATTACAGTGTCTGGAGACTAGGCACCAGCGAGGTGATCTGATAGAGGTGTATAAAGCCTTGAATGGTTTGAGCATGCTCAATGCTGATGGGATTGTTCCTCTAGCTCAGAATAATCACCCGAGAGGGCATAAATTCAAATTGAGGAAAGACAGATGTAGGATAGACGTGCGGAAATTTGCCTTTAGCCAGCGGGTGGTTGGTTGGTGGAACAGACTTCCATCCCTTGTAGTGGAAGTTGATAGCCTAAATAAGTTTAAGGCTCAGCTGGACAGGTATTTTGAACGAACAGAGGGGTGAAGTGGAAGTGGGTTTTTTTTTTTGGCTGATGCGGCATAAGCTTGCTTTTTTGCATCAAATGCCTCTGCTAATGCTAATTCTCACGCTATCAAGCCTTTTGTGGATTTATTGGACGATTGTTTTATACATCAGCATGTTCGGGAGGCAACTAGAGAGAGTAATACTTTGTATGTATCCCATGCATTTTTCTTCTCTGCCATATGCCTCATTAGTTCATCTGACATCCATTTTGGCCTAAACCTTGAATAATATTTCTTAGTTGGTATGTAAAGCCTAGTAGCTTCCAAGATAAGTTCTTTGAATGCTTCCCATTTTGAATTTGCTGTTGGTAACATCATCAGTTGGTCCCACTGTATAGAATTTAAATACTGTCTCAGTCCATCGTAGTCGCCTTTACGGAAGCAATAACCCTTCCCTTTACCCCTAATGGTAGTTACCTCTTTCAGTAAATCCCACTTCAGCACAATGTGATCACTGCCACCTAGTGGTTCATTTATCTGCAGATTCTTAATGCATGAAGAATCTGCAAGTGATAATCAAATCAAGAGTATTACTCCCTCTAGTTGCCTCCCGAACATGCTGATGTAGAAAACAATCATCCAATAAATCCACAAAAGCCCTGCTAGTGTGTGAGTAACCAGCCCCCAAATTCCAGTCAATATCTGGGAAATTAAAATCTCCCATTATAAGACACTCTGATTTACTGGCCCACTCTATTTTCCTCTACAGTTCCTTATTATACTCATCAGAGTCATTAGGCCTATAGCACACTCCTACTCTCAATTTTGATCTCCCAATGTTTATGTCACACCAAACTGACTCCACACTGCATTGTCCAGCGATGTCGACTGGCTTCACTTCCTTGGTTTTTATGTGTTTCTTAACTAATAGCATAACCCCTCCCCCCTTCCTATCCTGTCTATCCTTTCTGTAGACGTTGTACTCCCCAAATTGCAGTTCTGCATCCCTTATATCTGTGTGACACCACGTCTCTGATATCCCAACAATATATGCCTTCGATGTTTTGAGCAATACCTCAAATTCACCAAATTTATTTACTAAACTCCTAGCATTTGTGTACACGCAAGTATACCTGCACCTGTTTCTATTCTTAGCTACCCTAACACAACCCATGTGTTTACTTGTACCGCAGTGGCTCCCAGCAGTCTCTGAAATACCATGCATCTTGTTTTTCAGGCTTCTGCTCATTCTAATAGAAGCAGTGCAAGAATCTCTTTCACCTCTGCCAGTGGCTACTGTCAATCTATTGGTCTTTGTCTCCCCCCAAGCTAGCAGTTACATGACACAGAAGCCTATGATAGATACAAGTTGATATGCAACCAAGTTACAAAGGAGGTTAGGCAGGCGAAGGCAGATTACGAGAAATCCTTGGCAAGGGAAGCAAAGAAAAACAGCAAAGAGTTCTTTACTTATGTAAACTCTAGAAGGAAGGGGATGAATCAGACTGGTCCACTTGATATTGATGGGTCAAGTGTTGATGATCCTGCTCAGGTAGCTAACAAACTAAATGAATATTTTGCATCGACATTCACACATGAGGAGTTATTCAGCGAGGGGAATGCCAGATGTATTCAACTCTAGCAGTAAGCTACAGAATCTTGAAATAAGTGGGAGTAAAGTGGAGGAGAAACTGTTGAAGATAAACACAAGAAAGGCACCCAGGGTGGATGGGATCTATCCAGTTATATTAAAGGAGGCAGCAAAGGAAGTAAGCAAACCCTTAGCCATAATTATGAGAGCTTCCTTGGACTCAGGGGAGGTACCCATAGACTGGAAATGTGCAAATGTGACCCCAATTCACAAAGGAGGATCAAAGGCTGACACAAGTAATTATAGACCTGTGAGCTTAACTTCTGTTCCAGGAAAATTAATGGAGGCACTGGTTAAAGAAGCACTGCAGGATCATTTAGACAAGACTTCAGTTATATCTCAGACACAGCATGGTTTTGTTAAGGGGAAGTCTTGCCTGACCAACTTGATTGGATACTATGATGCAATCACAAAAGAACTGGATGCAGGGAATAACTTTGATATTATACAAATTTGTATACTTGGATCTTAGAAAGGCTTTTGATACTGTTGCACATGGAAGACTGCTACACAAATTGGAGCAGTGTGACATTAGAGGCAAATTGCTGCTATGGATAAAGGGGTGGTTGAGGGGGAGAAGACAGAGAGTGGTAATCAATGGACACTGCTCATCGTGGACTGATGTTATTAGTGGAGTCCCTCAGGGCTCAGTGTTGGGTCCATTATTGTTTTCTGTATTTATAAATGATATTGATGATGGTATATCGGGCTTAATGTCCAAGTTTGCAGATGATACAAAGGTTGGCAGGGTTGTCAAGGACACTACTGACACTATGCTGCTGCAACAGGATCTGGAAAGGTTGAGCAGATGGGCTGAGAGGTGGCAAATGAAGTTTAACATTGATAAATGTAAAGTACTACACATGGGAAACAGCAACCCCAGAGCAACGTATCAACTCTGTGGTACTACACTGACAGTGGTAGAGAATGAAAGGGACTTGGGGGTGGTTGTGCAGGCAGATATGAAGTTCTCTGAGCAGTGCAGACGGGCTGCAAGAGTAGCTCATGGAGTATTGTCAAGGATATACAGGAATTTTTCCAGCAGGGATAAGGAGGTGATTATTCCATTGTATAAGGCGATGGTCAGGCCACACCTAGAGTACTGTATCCAGGCCTGGAGGCCTCATTTGAAGAAGGATATAGAGCTGCTGGAACGAGTACAGAGAAGGGCAACAACATTAGTGAATGGAACAAAGGGGTGCTCTTACGAAGAAAGGCTTAAGTTTTGCAAATTACAGTGTCTGGAGACTAGGCACCAGCGAGGTGATCGGATAGAGGTGTATAAAGCCTTGAATGGTTTAAGCATGCTCAATGCTGATGGGATTCTTCCTCTAGCTCAGAAAAATCACCTGAGAGGGCATAAATTCAAATTGAGGAAAGACAGATGTAGGATAGACGTGCGGAAATTTGCCTTTAGCCAGCGGGTGGTTGGTTGGTGGAACAGACTTCCATCCCTTGTGGTGGAGGTTGATAGCCTAAATAAGTTTAAGGCTCAGCTGGACAGGTATTTTGAACGAACAGTGGGGTGAAGTGGAAGTGGGTTTTTTTTTTTTTTTTTTTTTTTGGCTGATGCTGCATAAGCTTGCTTTCTTGCATCAAATGCCTCTACTAATGCTAATGCTCTTAATTTGATTATCAAGTAGTGATTCTTCATGCATTAAGAATCTGCAGATAAAGGAAACACTAGGTGGCACTGATCAGTGTACTGAAGTGGGATTTACTCAAAATAAGTAACTACCATCAGGTAAAGGGAAGGGTTTTTGCTTTCATAAAAGTGGCTACAGTGGTCTGAGACAGTATTTAAATTAGCATTAGCATTAGTAGAGGCATTTGATGCTAGAAAGCAAGCTTATGCAGCATCAGCCAAAAAAAAAAATAAAGTAAAATAAATAAATAAAAAATAACCACTTCCACTTCACCCCTCTGTTCGTTCGAAATACCTGTCCAGCTGAGCCTTAAACTTATTTAGGCTATCAACCTCCACCACAAGGGATGGAAGTCTGTTCCACCAACCAACCACATGCTAGCTAAAGGCAAATTTCCGCACATCTATCCTACATCTGTCTTTCCTCAATTTGAACTTATGACCTCTCACGTGATTATTCTGAGCAAGAGGAAGAATCCCATCAGCATTGAGCATGCTCAAACCATTCAAGGCTTTGTACACCTCTATCAGATCACCTTGCTGGTGCCTAGTCTCCAGACACTGTAATTCGCAAAACTTAAGCCTTTCTTCATAAGAGCACCCCTTTGTTCCATTCACTAATCTTGTTGCTCTTCTCTGTACTCGTTCCAGCAGCTCTACATCCTTCTTCAAATGAGGCCTCCAGGCCTGGATACAGTACTCTAGGTGTGGTCTGACCATTGCCTTATACAAGAGAATAATCACCTCCTTATCCCTGCTAGAAAAAATTCTAAACAGTGGGACCAGCTGATTATGCTACCAACAGCAAATTCATATGGGAAGCATTCAAACAATTAATTTTGGAAGCTACTAAGCTTTTCATACAAACTAAGAAATATTGTTCAAGGTTTGGGCCTAAATGGATTTCAGATGAAAAAATAAGACATGTGACAGAGAAGAAAAATGCATGGGATACATATAAATTAACATGTGACACAGAAGTCTATGATAGATATAAGCTGGTCTGTAACCAAGTTACAAAGGAGGTTAGGCAGGCAAAGGCAGATTACGAGAAATCTTTGGCAAAGAATGCAAAAAAAAAAACAGCAGAGTGTTCTTTACTTATTTAAGCTCTAGAAGGAAGGAGATGAATCAAATTGGTCCACTTGAAATCGATGGTCCAACTGTTGATGATCCTGCTCAGGTAGCTAACAAGCTAAATGAATATTTTGCATCAACATTCACACAGGAGGAGTTATTCAGGGAGAGGAATGCTAGAAGCGTATTCAACTCCGGCAGTGAGCTAGATGATTTTGTAATAAATGAGAAGAAAGTGGAGGAGAAATTGTTGAGGATCAATGTAAGAAATGCACCTGGGGTGGATGAGATCTATCCAGTAATTTTAAAGGAGGCAGCAAAGGAAGTAAGCACACCCTTAGGCCATAATCATGAGAGATTCCCTTGACCCAGCAGAGGTAAGTATGGACTAGATGTGCAAATGTGACCCCAATTCACAAAGAAGGATCACAGGGTGACATAACTAATTATAGACCCGATAGCTTAACTTCTGTTCCAGAGAAATTAATGGAGGCACTGGTTAAAGAAGCACTGCAGGATCATCTAGACAAGACTTCAGTTACAGCTCAGACACAGCATGGTTTTGTTAAATCTTATCTTAACAATTTGATTGAATACTATGGTATGGTCACAAAGCAACTGGATGCAGCGAATAACTTTCTTAGAAAGGCTTTTGATGTTGTTGCACATGGAAGACTGCTGCACAAATTGGAGCAGTGTGGCATTGGAGGCAAATTGCTGCTATGGATAAAGGTATGGTTGAGGGAAAAGACAGAGAATGGTAATCAATGCACACTTGCTCTTCGTGGAATAATGTTATTAGTGGAGTCTCGCAGGGTTCAATGTTGGGTCCATTGTTGTTTTCTGTATTTATTAATGATATTGACAATGTTATGTCAGGCTTAATGTCCAAGTTTGCAGAAGATAAGAAGGACAGCAGGGTTGTAAATGACATGCTGCTGCAACAGGATCTAGAAAAATTGAGGAGATGGGCTGAGAGGTGGCAACTGAAGTTTTACATTGACAAATGTAGAGTACTGCATAAGGGAAGCAATAACTCCAAAGTAACGTATCAACTGTGTGGTAGTTCAGTGACAGTGGTAGAGAATGAAACGACCTGGTGGTAATTGTGCAGGCAGATATGAAGTTTTCTGAACAGTGCAGATGGTCTGCAAGAGTAGTTCATGGTCTTGTCAATGATATACAGGAATTTTTCTAGCAGGGAAAAGGAGGTGATTATCCTCTTTTTTAAGGCACTGGTGAGGCCACACCTTGAGTACTGTATACAGGTCTGGAGGCCTCATTTTAAGAAGGATGTAGAGCTGCTAACAAGTAGAGGGAAGGTCAACAAAATTAGTGAATGGAACAAAGGGTTGCTCTTACGAAGCTTAAGTTTTGCAAATTGCAGTGTCTGGAGACTAGGCACCTGCGAGGTGATCTGATTGAGGTGTATAAAGCCTTGAATGGTTTGAACATGCTCAATGTTGATGGGATACTTCCTCTTGCTCAGAATAGTCGCCTGAGAGGGCATAAATTCTAATTGAGGAAAGACAGTTGTAGGATAGATGTGAGGAAGTTTGCCGTTAGCCAGCTGGTGTTTGAATGATGGAGCAAGCTTCCATCTGTTGTTGTAGAAGTTAATAGCTTAAATCGATTCAAGGCAGAACTAGACAAACACCTGAAGTGACTGGATGGTTGAAATTAGAAGGTTTTTTTTTTGGCTGATGCTATATAAGCTTGCTTTCTTGCATCATGTGCCTATACTAATGCTAAGTCAAACATATGATAGGCTTTGCAATGGAGATTAGGTGGTGCTGTCTGTGTGACGATACATTTTTGGCTTAAATTCATATTTTAAAAAAAAAAAAAAAAAAATGTAATTATTAAGTGAATGAACCTCAATGCTACCTAATTTCAAAATAGGAAAAGAAATAATGATAACCCTTCTATTTTATCACAGTAGGCATTTTTAATCAATAATTAATGATTAAAAACCTGAACATTCTAATCACTAATTCTCTCTCAGGTATGTTGGACTCTCTCAGGCACTAATGCTAGAATGTTTCAAATTATATATCTGTTCACTTAAGATTATTTTCTTTCATCTCCAGTCAGTTCTATAAATTATAAATATTTAGTCTTAAAGAAGTTGTTTTTGATAGTTTTCTTACTATTTTTGCATAATAAAGAATATTATGCATTAGCATTAGTAGAGGCATTTGATGTAAGAAAGCAAGCTTATGCAGCATCAGCCAAAAAAAAAAATAATAATAAATAAATAAATAAAAAATACCCACTTCCACTTCACCCCTCTATTCGTTCGAAATACCTGTCCAGCTGAGCCTTAAACTTATTTAGGCTATCAACTTCCACGACAAGGGATGGAAGTCTATTCCACCAACCAACACCCGCTGGCTAAAGGCAAATTTCCGCGTCGATCCTACATCTGTCTTTCCTCAATTTGAATTTATGCCCTCTCAGGTGATTATTCTGAGCGAGAGGAAGAATCCCAACAGCATTGAGCATGCTCAAACCATTCAAGGCTTTATACACCTCTATCAGATCACCTAGCTGGTGCCTAGTCTCCAGACACTATAATTTGCAAAACTTAAGCCTTTCTTCGTAAGAGCACCCCTTTGTTCCAGCATCTCTACATCCTTCTTGAAATGAGGCCTCCAGACCTCTATACAATACTCTAGGTGTGGACTGACCATTGCCTTATACAAGGGAATAATAAGAAGTAAGCAAAACCTTATACAAGGGTTTGCTTACTTCCTTTGCTGCTTCCTTTAATATAATTGGATAGAACCCATCCACCCCAGGTGCCTTTCTTGTATTTATCTTCAACAATTTCTCCTCCACTTTACTCTCAGTTATTGCAAGATTCTCTAGCTTACTGCCAGAGTTGAATACACCTCTGGCATTCCCCTCGCTGAATAACTCCTCATGTGTGAATGTCGATGCAAAATATTCATTTAGTTTGTTAGCTACCTGAGCAGGATTATCAACAGTTGACCCATCGATATCAAGTGGCCCAATCTGATTCATCCCCTTCCTTCTCGAGTTTACAAAAGTAAAGAACTCTTTGCTGTTTTTCTTTGCATCCCTTGCCAAAGATTTCTCGTAATCTGCCTTCACCTGCCTAACCTCCTTTGTAACTTGGTTACAGATCAACTTGTATCTATCATAGACTTCTGTGTCACGTGTTAATTTGTATGTATCCCATACATTTTTCTTCTCTGCCATATGTCTCATTAGTTCATCTGACATCCACTTTGGCCTAAACCTTGAACAATATTTCTTAGTTATGTAAAGCCTAGTAGCTTCCAAGATAAGTTCTTTGAATGCTTCCCATTTTGAATTTGCTGTTGGTAAAATCATCAGTTGGTCCCACTGTACAGAATTTAAATACTGTCTCAGTCCATCGTAGTCGCCTTTACGAAAGCAATAACCCTTCCCTTTACCCCTAATGGTAGTTACCTCTTTGAGTAAATCCCACTTCAGCACACTGTGATCACTGCCACCTAGTGGTTCATTTAACTGCAGATTCTTAATGCATGAAGAATCACTACTGATAATCAAATCAAGAGTGTTACTCCCTCTAGTTGCCTCCCGAACCTTCTGATGTAGAAAACAATTATCCAATAAATCGACAAAAGCCTTGCTAGTGTGTGAGTGATCAGCCTCCAAATTCCAGTCTTATAATGGGAAATTAAAATCTCCCATTATAAAACTCTCTGATTTACTGGCCCACTCTATTTCTCCATACAGTTTCTTATTATACTCATCAGAGTCATTAGGCCTATAGCACACTCCTACTCTCAATTTTGATTTCCTAATGCTTATGTCACACCAAACTGAATCGACACTGCACTGTCCAGCAATGTCGACTGGCTTCACTTCCTTGGATTTTATGTATTTCTTAACTAATAGCATAACCCCTCCTCCCTTCCTATCCTGTCTATCCTTTCTGTAGACATTGTACTCCCCAAAGTCCAGTTCTGCATTCCTTATATCTGTGTGGCACCAGGTCTCTGAAATCCCCACAATATCTGCCTTTGATGTTTTGAGCAATACCTCAAATTCATCAAATTTATTTACTAAACTCTTCGCATTGGTGTACATGCAAGTATACATGCACCTGTTCTTTTTCTTAGCTACCCTAACACAACCCGTGTGTTTACTTGTACCCCAATGATTCCTAGCAGTCTCTGAAATATCCTGCATCTTGTTTTCCAGGCTGCGGCTCATTCCAATAGAAGCAGTGCAAGAATCACTTTCGCCTCTGCCAGTGGCTACTGTTAATCTATTAGTTCTTGTATCCTCCCCCAATCTAGCAGTTTTCCGACCCACCTAACACTGCCTCGATAGCACCAGCAAACATTCTTGCACCCTTTCTATTTAAGTGTATCCCATTCCTGTAGAAGCAGTCTCTCCTGTTAACAAGTACAGACCAGGCTGAAAAAAATTCTACCCCTTGAGCCTTGCACAATCTTTCCAGGGCCGAATTGATGAACAGGGCTCTCATCATATACTCCCTCCTATTGTGTCTGGGCAGAATTGCAGACACTTTCAAATTCAACCCTAATTCACGGCTTTTTTTCAACAGTGACCTGTACTTGTGAAGTAATTCCGCTGGTCTCCTACTCTTAATATCGTTAGTGCCAACGTGTACAACTGTATCATCTTTTGTGCCCTTAAAAGATGATATCCGCTCTACAACGTCATGAACCTTTGCCCCTGGCAGACATACCCCTGGTCCTGTTCCACCTATCCTTTTTACAAAGCATGTTTCCCATTTCTCTGACAACAGAGTCAACAACAACTACTAGTTCCTCTGGGACCAGTGCATTCTGCCTTGGAGGCTGCCGCTGTGTTGCGTGATGACCAAGTGCAAGCTCTGGCATTGGTGTGGGCAGCTCAGAGCTTGATGGGCCCTCACTTTTAATCCTTCGAGGGCATCCACCCTGTCCTTCAATCTCTCATATAGGCCCATAACAACACTGAGTTGTCGTCTGATTTCTTTACACTCCTTGCATCGCACGCACACACAAAGACATCCCTCATGGCAGTATCATGTCCCATACCCGATTGCTCCACAAACATCAAGCAAGTAGTGAATTTTAATAGGCTGTGATTCAGAGGGCAACTGCCCCCCTCAGTTCTCCCCTGAGCCACAGCCCTCCCATTAGCTTCAGCCTTATGCTTTGCTGCTCTAGTCTGAGTCATGTGCGGCGCCTCTGTAGCCAGGTGGGAAGGAGCAGTAGTGCGTATCACATGCTTCTTGATTAGACCAGGGTTCGAGCCCGTCACCACCAAATACGGAAGATGCGGAAAGGTCAGGAAATGACCACCGCATATCCCGGAGCAATATGGCCTTAGTTGCTAATGCTCCTAAAAAAAAAAAAACCAAAATCTGAGTCATGATTTCAATTTAATTTCAATAAAATTTAAATTTCAGTACAAAATTAAAACCCTAAACTTATATCCCAACACAGTTATAACTCTATATTTATGTTTCAGTATCGAGTGTTATCTACAAAATCCCTTTATATAAGTTGCGTATCAAGTTAAGTATTAATTATTTATTTTTTACTAATTATTTATGTTACGTAACCCAAGTCGTTATATGTATAGTTAAAAGTACAATTTAATTGACAATGAAGTTCAACAAGATTAATTATCTGATTAAATGACAATATTATATACTATACTATATTAAGCTTATGCTATCTATTTCGAGATATTTTGTATCGCGTACAATGGCGGCAATTTACGAACAGTAAACACGTGGATTTGATACCCTTTCCGATACTAAGTAATACCTACAAAATCTCAATCTAAGTTACTTTAAATTAAGTATCGTAAATAGGAATATAAAGCTACTCTAAAAAATAAGTTAATATGCCAATTTAAGCTAATAAAACAGAAAATAAATCAGAAATACTTCTCTGTTCCAGGAGCGGCAAAAATGTACGTCCGCACAGGCTACTCTCGTTCCCAATTCACACAATATTCACTCTCAGATTACTACTACTACTAAACATGCATAATTTTAAAATAAATCTGAAAACTGATGCAACTAATAGTACAATAAAAAAAAATAATAATAATACATACATTTTTAATCAGCTTAAAAATATTATATACACAACAAGAAGAAATATATGCACATGAGTAAGTTTCTAATTTTCCATGCTTTGCGGTCTTTCAAACTAGAAAATGAAAGACTAGTAGATGTATTTATGTTTTATGTCTAAAATGTTTTTTTTTTTTAATTTTCAGTAGATTACTATTAATTTTTTTGTAAGTAAAAAGGGCAAAAACCATAGCAGTTTTTAAATACTTCATTTTTATTAAAAATAAAAAGGTTACATATAGAAAGTGTTGCAATCCCTTAAGAAAAAAATTAAATATTGTTATTATTCAAGCAGAATTTAAATCAACACAAAATATTTTCCAGAAATTAAAAAGAAAATTGGGCACTTCTCAGATGCTACACCAAGGCGTTTGCTACATCTGTCGTTGTGGAAGTTGATAGCCTGTTGTTGCTGTTGTGGTGTTTTCTGGCACAAGGGCTAATTAGGCCATATTGCACCTCCGAAATTAATTGAGTCATTTATGATAACTGCATGGCGAGCAGTTAGAAACGGTCATACATTTTTATTTGTTTTAAATAGAAAAAGAATTCAGAGAGATTTGCTTTTTTACCTATTATGCTATTCAGAGAGAGAGGTTACTGTAGATCTGACATGAAACTAAAAGACATCCGCCAGGTATTGCTGAACAAGTTACATTAAAGGAGTATGTTTTACTGTAGGTGGTTGCGAGCAGTGTGCACACTGCGGAGGATCATTTCCTGTAAGCAGATAGAGATGTGTAAGGTGAGTGTGACCTATATGAGTTCTGGATAAGATTACTTCTTTTCTATTTTTACAAAGGCTAGAACTATAATTGTAGTTCAGGTTTTATTTGGAATAGCTTATTATTTGGTTGCATTTTCCAAAGAAGTGTCCATTGTTCCATAGATGTTCTTCGTATATTATGTCTATAATCAGGATATGGGAATAGGTCATTTGTTGAGGATATGATGGAAGGATGCTTTGCAGCATTATCTGCACATTCATTTCCTGGAATACCACTGTGGCCAGGTAATAATGAAAAGATAATAGTTTTCTGATGCTCAATGAAGACGCATCAGCTTATGCTTTATGAGCTTTAATAAAGGATTTTTAGGTGGGGAAGTGCTTTTAAAAGCTAAAAGAGCACTTTGTGACTCCGTATATATTGTACTTTTGTTTATTGACATTAGCGAGATATTTCCCAGAGCAAGCTTAATGGCATAGAGCTCAGCAGTGTAGCTGCTGCATTCGGTTGAAATGAAATTGAAAAAGTTTTATTAAGGAAGACAGCAGCTGCACCCACTCGATTGTCAGACTTTGAACCATCAGTATAGATCTTGGTAAAGTGGGGGTACTTTTGTGAGTGGGAAATATGTAGTTGTTGGATGTTAATAATTGCTATAGAACCTTTACCCCACTGCTCAAAGTATTCATCAGAAGAAAGTGTGAAGTTAGTCCGCAGAGGATCTGGATCTCTTTATTCTCTAAGGATTTTATCAAGCTGAATATTCCAGCTTTCTGTTAGATTCTGCAGCCTGATACCAGTAAGCCGAATTGTTCTAGGTTAATTGTTCAACAGTGGCTAAACAGGATGAGTAGGCAGGATTTTAATTTTAGCTGAGTAGTTCATCAGCAACATCTTTCTTCTGATGCTAAGTGGACGTTCGTGAGCCTCAACATAAAGACTTTAAAATGGTGATGTTCTATATGCACCTAGGGCTATCCTAAGAGAAGAGTGTTGGATGGGCACTAGACGAGCCAAAGTGCTTTTCTTAGCTGAGTCATAAACAGGTGCTATGTAGTCTAAGTGAGATCTAATTAGAGATTTATATAAGTGGAACAGGGTATAAAGAATGACACTCCAAGATGTAATAAATAAATAAATTTTCTGTTTATACTCCGGGACGACCAAACAGTCAGAGGAGTTCACAAGATAGACGGAATACAAGAAACAGCACCGTATTCAGCAGTCACGAGCTTGAACCGAGGTCATTCAAGGCATGTGTATTTATGCAACTGCGCACCTGACCACTAGGCTATGTACTGGAGATGACCCGAAGTATATTCATTTTCTTTGCACAAGTGGTTCTTAGATACTTGATGTGCTCCTGGAAGTTTTAACTTGTTATCAAAAATTAGCCCTAGGAGGTGAATACTGTTCACAATTGGTAGAGGACGATTGGCCAAGTGCAACTAGGGTTCAGGATGCATTCTGCACTTGGTGCAGAAATGTATAGCTGTAGATTTGTGGCTTGACAGTTTATATCCATTTTGCGCCATTGATAATTCAATGTTATTAATGGATATTTGTAGATGCCTCTCAATATAGTTCATATTCTGGGAATGGCAGAATATGGTAAGATCATCTGCATAGAGATACGAGTCAATGGTGTTTGGAATGCTGTTTGTGATGTTTATTCGTATTGCAAACAGAGTTGCACTAAGAACAGAGCCTTGCGGGACTCCTTCTTAAATGTATGTTTGAGATAAAACCTGCCAGTACTGCACTTGGAAAGATCTGTGCTGAAGGAAGCTTTGAATAAAATATGGTAAATGGCCTCTCATATGAATAGAATGGAGATCTCTTAGGATACCGTATCGCCATGTGGTATCAAAAGCCTTCTCTATATCAAGGCATATCTTGACAAGATGTTGATTTCTGATGAATGCATTTCTTATGTTGGATTCGGCTTTGGTCATGAGGTCTAGGGAAGATCTATTCTTCCGAAAGCCAAACTGATTATTACTGATTATGTTTTCGGATTCAAGGTACCAGGTGAGTCGACGATGAACCATTTTTTTCCAAAGTCTTACTCAGGCAGCTGGTTAGAGAAATTGGTCTATAGTTGTTAGGAATCGAATAGTCTTTTCCAGGTTTAGCTATTACATAAGAATGTACCAGGAAGTAGAGAATATGTTCTGAGAATATTAAAATATTATGGGTAAAATAATGGAGTCACTGGTTAAAGCTGCATTGCAGGATCATCTAGACAAGACTGCAGCAAAAATTCACACACAGCATGGGTTTGTTAAGGGAAAGTCTTGTCTGACAAATTTGATAGGATATTATGATGTGGTTACAAAGGAACTGTGGATGCAAAAAATAATTTTGATATCATATATTTGGATTTCAGGAAAGCTTTTGAAACTGTTGCGCATGGAAGATATTGTACAAATTGGAGCAGAATGGTATTAAGGGTAAGTTGCTACAATGGATAAAAGGATGGTTAAGTGGGAGAAGACAGAGGGTGGTAATCAATGGGTGCTACTCTTCTTGGACTAATGTTATTAGTGGAGTCCCACAGGGTTCGGTGTTGGGTCCACTGTTGTTTTGTATATTTATCAATGATATTGATGAAGGTATATCAGGCTTAGTGTCGAAGTTTGCAGATGATACAAAGGTTGGCAGGGTTGTTAATGACAGTAATGGCAGAATGTTACTGCAACAGGATCTAGATAATTTGGGCAGATGGGCTAAGAAGTGGCAACTGAAGTTTAACCTTGACAAATGCAAAGTACTGCATATGGGTAGAAGTAACCCCAGAGAAACGTACCAACTGTGTGGTACTACACTTAAGGTGGTAGAAAATGAAAAAGACCTGGGAGTTATTGTTCAGGCAGATATGAAGTTTTCTGAGCAATGCAGACAGGCTGCCAGGGGTGGTCATGGGGTTTTGTCAATGATATATAGGAATTTTGCTAGCAGGGAAAAGGAGGTGATTATCCCTCTGTATAAGGCAATGGTCAGGCCACGCCTTGAATACTGCGTACAGGTCTGGAGGCCTCATGTTAGGAAGGATGTAGATTTACTTGAGCGTGTACAAAGAAGGGCAACAAGCTTGGTGAGGGGAATGAAGTGATCCTCTTATCAAGAGAGGCTTAAGTTCTGCAAATTGCAGAAGCTGGAGACTAGGCACCTGCGCGGTGATCTGATTGAGGTGTATAAGGCCTTGAATGGGTTCAGCACGCTGAATTCTGATGGGATCCTTCCACTTGTTCAGATTACGAATCTAAGGGGGCATAAATTCAAATTAAGAAAAGACAGATGTAGATTAGATGTGCGGAAATTTGCCTTTAGCCAGCGGGTGGTTAATTGCTGGAACAAACTTCCATCTGTCGTGGAAGTTGATAGGTTGAATAAATTTAAGGAGGAACTGGACAGGCATTTGGAGGGAATGGTGTGATTTTTTTTTTTTTTTTTTTTTGGCTGATGCTGCATAAGCTCATACATTTGCTTTCTTGCATCACATGCCACTATTACTACTACTACTACTACTACTACTATTCTATTCTAAAAGTTTAGCAATGAATTTAGTGATTTATGATTGAGGTGCTGAATCATTATATTGTAGATTCCATCAGGACTAGGAGAGCTATTTCTCGAGGTATATATAGATTCTTCCAGTTCAGATATTGTGAGTGCTTGGTTATAGATAAAAAGGACATGTAGTTTTCAAGTTCAGTTTCCTCTTCTCAGCTTCAACTTTAATTTTTTGAAAAGATGGTTGATATGCAGTTGAGGCAGACAATTCACAGAACACTGTTCCTAAGGCTTTTTATTTTCTACCACCGTAAGTGTAGTACCATTATGGTACTACACTTAGGGTGGTAGAAAATAAAAAAGACCTGGGAGTAATTCTGCAATTAGATATGAAGTTTTCTGAGCAATGCAGACAGCTGCCAGAGCAAATCATGAAGTATTGTCAATGATATACAGGAATTTTGCTAGTAGGGAAAAGGAGGTGATTATCCCTTTATATAAGGCAATGGTCAGGCCACACCTAGAGTACTGTGTACAGGTCTGGAGGCCTCATTTTTGGAAGGATGTAGAGTTGCTTGAGCGAGTACAGAAAAGGGCAACAAAATTGTTGTGGCCAAATAAGGGGTGGTCTTACCAAGAAAGGTTTAAGTTCTGGAGACTAGATAGCTGCAAGCTGATCTGATTGAGTCGTATAAGGCCTTGAATAGGTTGAGCAGGCTCAATTCTAATGGGATCCTTCTATTTGCTCAGATTACAAACCTGATGGGGCATAAATTCTAATTGAGGAAAGACAGTTATAGAATAGATGTGTGGTAATTTGCCTTTACCCAGCTGATTATTAATAGTGCTGGAAGAAACTTCCATTTGTCATTGTAGAAGTTGATAGCTGAAATAAATTCAAAGGGAACTGAAGAAATGTTTATAGGGAATGGATGTGTGAAGTGGTTTTCTTTTTTAATTTTTTTTTGGCTGATGCTAAGCTTGCTTTCTTGCATAATGCTTTCTTGCTGATGCTAAGCTTGCTTTCCTACATAAGCTTGCTTTCTTGCTGATGCTAAGCTTGCTTTCCTACATAAGCTTGCTTTCTTGCATAATATGCCTCTACTAATGCTAACTGTAATATTCCATACCAGCCAGACCAACAGTGTTAGCATTCGACACCATGCTACCCAAAACAAAATAACTTGACTTATCATTATATCAAGGCAATTCAACACTGCTAAATAATCATGAATTACATAATTCTTCTAACAACAAAATTATACTTAGAAGTATAAATTAGTAAATCAGAGACTGAACTGAACTAAATATAATAAAAGAAAATGTTTGCTTTTAATATTCATTAGTAGAGACACTAATTGATGTTCATCTACCACCAAAATTGCACACAAAACAAAACTTCTTACCTCATCTGTTTCTCCAAATATGCTCCGCCTTTCAGAGTGACCAAGTATAACCCAATTTAATCCAATGTCCTTGATCATTGCCGGACTGAAAATTGAAGAACAAAGACTTTTAAATCAAAATATTTAAAATAACTGAATTACTCATATTCAACAATTCATTAAAAAAGACAAAATATTCAAAAAAAATTTTTAAAAATAAAAACAGGCAAAGCAAGAATAAAAACGTTTCCATAGAAAACAGCAAACTGTACGTATTTTAAATCATTGTCCTCTATTCTAATTAAATGTATTTTGTTTACATTAAATTATGACAGAGCTACTAAGTCTTTCATACCAATTAAGAGATATTTTTCAAGATTCATGCCAAATTAAATATCAGATAGTAATAGTAGTAGTGGCATGTGATGCAAGGAAGTAAATATATGAGCTTATGCAGCAACAGCCAAAAGAAAAAAAAAAAAAAAAAAAAAATCACACCATTCCCTCCAAAAGCCTGTCCAGTTCCTCCTTAAATTTATTCAACCTATCAACTTCCACAACGACAGATGGAAGTTTGTTCCAGCAATTAACCACCCGCTGGAACAAACCATGGAAATCCACCATGGAAATCCACAGCAGAATTGGACAGGCGGCCACTGCGTTCGCCTCGCTCAAATGGTGTCTGTGGAAGAGGACCAACATTTCCACAAAGACTAAAATCCGACTCTTCCGGACTTTGATCCTGCCCATTCTTCTTTACGGATCGGAAACATGGATTTGTCTCAAGTTAGATTTGAACAAACTTGAGGTATTCCAAATGCGATGCCTGCGGCAGATCTTGGGCATCTCTCTTCGCGACCGCATCACTAATGATACCATCCGCGCCAGATGCCAACAGCAACCAACCATTGCCGACCAAATCCAGAAGCGAAGGCTCAGATGGTTTGGCCACGTATGTAGAATGGGCACGAACAGAATACCATCCACACTCCTTTGGAGACAACGACCCACCCAATGGAGCATCCAACGGACCGCGCCTAGGAAAACGTGGGCCGAGCAAGTGGAAGATGACTTGAAGAGCCGACGTCTCGACCTTAACCAGGCCAGGACTGAAGCCATGGATCGTAAGGTATGGAAGAACATCACAGAGCAAGTCCGAAACCCTGCGGCACCTACAGCAGCATACTGGTTGCGTGGCCAACCGCCTCCCCCAGCTGCCAGCTAAGGACCAAAGAAGAAGAAGAAGAACCACCCGCTGGCTAAAGGAAAATTTCCGCACATCTATTCTACATCTGTCTTTTCTTAATTTGAATTTATGCCCCCTTAGATTCGTAATCTGAACAAGTGGAAGGATCCCATCAGAATTCAGCGTGCTCAACCCATTCAAGGCCTTATATACCTCAATCAGATCACCGCGCAGGTGCCTAGTCTCCAGCCACTGCAATTTGCAGAACTTAAGCCTCTCTTGGTAAGAGGATCCCTTCATTCCCCTCACCAATCTTGGTGCCCTTCTCTGTACACGCTCAAGTAAATCTACACTGTTCCTAAAATGAGGCCTCCAGACCTGTACGCAGTACTCAAGCCGTGGCCTGACCATTGCCTTATACAGAGGGATAATCACCTCCTTTTCCCTGCTAGAAAAATTACTATATATCATTGACAAAACCCCATGACCTGCCCTGGCAGCCTGTCTGTATTGCTCAGAAAACTTCATATCTGCCTGCACAATTACTCCCAGGTCTTTTTCATTTTCTACCACCTTAAGTGTAGTACCACACAGTTGGTACGTTTCTCTGGGGTTACTTCTACCCATAAAAAACAAGATGCAGGATATTTCAGAGACTGCTGGGAGACATTGTGGTACAAGTAAACACATGGGTTGTGTTAGGGTAGCCAAGAATAGAAACAGGTGCATGTATACCTGTGTGTACACCAATGCTAGGAGTTTGGTAAATAAATTTGATGAATTTGAGGTATTGCTCAAAACATCAAAGGCAGATATTGTTGGGATATCAGAGACGTGGTGTCACACAGATATAAGTAATGCGGAACTGGAATTTGGGGAATACAATGTGTATAGAAAGGATAGACAGGACAGGAGGGGAGGAGGGGTTATGCTATTAATTAAGAAACACAAAGTCCAGGGCAGTGTCGAGTCAGTTTGGTGTGACATAAGCATAGGGAAATCAAAATTGAGAGTAGGAGTGTGCTATAGGCCTAATGACTCTGATGAGTATAATAAGTTATTGTACAGGGAAATAGAGTGGGCCAGTAAATCAGAGAGTCTTATAATGGGGGATTTTAATTTCCCAGATATTGACTGGAATTTGTGGGTTGGTCACTCACACACTAGCAAGGCTTTTGTGGATTTATTGGATGATTGTTTTCTACATCAGCATGTTCGTGAGGCAACAAGAGGGAGCAATACTCTTGATCTGATTATCAGTAGTGATTCTTCATGCATTAAGAATCTGCAGATAAATGAACCACTAGGTGGCAGTGATCACAGTGTGTTGAAATGGGTTTTACTCAAGGAGGTAACTACCATCAGAGGTAAAGGGAAGGGTTTTTGTTTTCGTAAAGGCGACTATGACGGTCTGAGACAGTATTTAAATTCTATACAGTGGGACCAACTGATGATGTTACCAACAGCAAACTCAAAATGGGAATCATTCAAGGAACTAATCTTGGAGGCTACCAGGCTTTACATACCAACTAAGAAATATTGTTCAAGGTTTAGGCCTAAATGGTTGTCAGATGAACTAATGAGACATTGGCAGAGAAGAAAAATGCATGGGATACATACAAATTAATGGGTGACATGGAAGCCTATGATAGATATAAGTTGGTCTGTAACCAAGTCACAAAGGAGATTAGGCAGGCAAAGGCAGACTATGAAAAATCCTTGGCAAAGGATGCAAGGAAAAACAGAAAAGAGTTGGTTGGTGTCGTGTCCATTTGAAGTCAAATTAAACCATGCGCTGATATCACTGCTTTAGCTAAGTCCACGATCTTTTCGTTATAAAGTTCTCCCTGAAAAGGGGATTCGTCCATGCTTTGCAAAGTCGCCTGAATTGCAGGACAGCTGAAGATGTGTTCCGGAGTAAGCTGTTCTTTCAGACAGTTTCTGCAAAGTTTATAAGTTCTGGTACCATCCGCACTAATTTTCATACCTGCCATGTGTCGAGTTCTCAGTCTGGCAATGGTCTTAGTGATGTTCCTATTTGCATTAATCTCGCAGATTTGGTGATCAGTTTCTATATGTTTCTGTCTGAGTCTCTGTCTGGCGATGGCGTTAGCATCATCTAGAGTTATGGTTTTTGAGGTGTTGTGATTTAAGTTTCTTGCCTCTTTTGCCAGTTTATCGGCCGCCTCATTTCCTTCTATACCAACATGCGCAGGCATCCACTGTAGTGTGCAGCTCTTTCCCAATTGATGAACTGTCTCCAAATGTCGGTGAATGTCCTGTGTGAGTTCTGTGCGTCCATGTTTTATTGCCAGCAGGGCCGCTCTTGAGTCGCAGAAGATTACAAGCCCTCGGGCTCTGTCTATGTCTCTTAGTGAAATATAACTATTTAGGGCCTCAAGGATTGCCCTTAGCTCACATGTAAAGTTAGAGGCGATGCTGCCTGCACCTATGCTTTGTTGCATTTTTGTAGTATTTGTCAGGGTGGTGTGTATGCCTGCTCCGCCCTTGAGGATCGTCTGGTCAGAGGATCCATCGGTATACATCTGTACTAAGTCACGCCTCGAATAAGTCTCAATTGTTTTGACTCCTATAGCTTTGACAATGGTCTCGATTTCTTTTTTTGTGCAGTGTTCCACGAGATCCAAGTTTATTGTGGTATTTTGGGGGATGCAAGATGGTAAGGTAGGCTCTTGAAGCATGTCATATTTTGTGAGTTCAAGATCAAGACTTTCTCTGATTTCCTTATCGTATTTCATGGTAGATGACCTTTTGAGTCTTGACCTGCAGTTCCAATTTATAAAGGTCCTACGGGAGATATGATCAATGTCTCTGCTGTTAGCCTTATTAGTGAATTTAATTGTGTGATATCAGAAAAGAGTTCTTTACATAAAAAGTTCTTTACATAGACGTGCGGAAATTTGCCTTTAGCCAGCGGGTGGTTGGTTGGTGGAACAGACTTCCATCCCTTGTGGTGGAGGTTGATAGCATAAATAAGTTTAAGGCTCAGCTGGACAGGTATTTTGAACGAACAGAGGGGTGAAGTGGAAGTGGTTTATTTTATTTTATTTATTTATTTATTTTTTTTTGGCTGATGCTGCATAAGCTTGCTTTCTTGCATCAAATGCCTCTACTAATGCTAATGCTAATGCTAATATTTAAACTCGAGAAGGAAAGGGATGAATCAGATTGGTCCACTGGATATTGATGGTTCAACGGTTGAGGATCCTGCTCAGGTGGCTGACAATCTAAACGAGTATTTTGCATCTACATTCACGAATGAGGAGTTATTCAGGAAGGAGAATGATGTAGGTAAAGTAAACATTGGCAGTGAGCTGGATGATTTTGTAATAACTGAGAGGAAAGTGGAGGAGAGATTGTTGAGGATAAACATAAAAAAGGCACCTGGGGTGGATGGGATCTATCCAGTTATATTAAAGGAGGCAGCAAAGGAAGTAAGCAAACCCCTAGCCATAATTATGAGAGCTTCTTTGGACTCAGGGGAGGTACCCATAGACTGGAGATGTGCAAATGTAACCCCAATTCACAAAGGAGGATCAAAGGCTGACACAAGCAATTATAGACCTGTTAGTTTAACTTCTGTTCCAGGTAAGTTAATGGAGGCACTGGTTAAAGAAGCATTGCAGGATCATCTAGACAAGAATTCAGTTATAGCTCAGACGCAGCATGGTTTTGTTAAGGGCAGGTCTTGCCTGACCAATCTGATTGGATACTATGATGTAGTCACAAAAGAACTGGATGCAGGGAATAACTTTGATATTATATATTTGGATCTTAGAAAGGCTTTTGATACTGTTGCACATGGAAGACTGCTGCACAAATTGGAGCAGTGTGGCATTGGAGGCAAATTGCTGCTATGGATAAGGGGATGGTTGAGTGGCAGAAGACAGAGAGTGGTAATCAATGGACACTGCTCAACGTGGACTAATGTTATTAGTGGAGTTCCTCGGGGTTCAGTGTTGGGTCCGTTGTTGTTTTCGGTGTTTATGAATGATACTGATGATGGGATATCAAGTTTAATGTCCAAGTTTGCAGATGATACAAAGGTTGGCAGGGTTGTTAAGGACACTACTGACACTATGCTGCTGCAACAGGATCTGGAAAAGTTGAACAGATGGGCTGAGAGGTGGCAAATGAAGTTTAACATTGAGCAATGTATCAACTCTGCGGTACTACACTGACAGTGGTGAAGAATGAAAAGGACCTGGGGGTAATTGTGCAGGCAGATATGAAGTTCTCTGAGCAGTGCAGACGAGCTGCAAGAGTAGCTCATGGTGTCTTGTCAATGATATACAGGAATTTTTCTAGCAGGGATAAGGAGGTGATTATTCCCTTGTATAAGGGAATGGTTAGGCCACATCTTGAGTACTGTATACAGGTCTGGAGGCCTCATTTCAAGAAGGATGTAGAGCTGCTGGAACGGGTACAGAGAAGGGCAACAAGATTAGTGAATGGAACAAAGGGTTGCTCTTACGAAGAAAGGCTTAAGTTTTGCAAATTACAGTGTCTGGAGACTAGGTACCGGCGAGGTGATCTGATAGAGGTGTATAAGGCTTTGAATGGTTTGAGCATGCTCAATGCCAATGGGATTCTTCATCTTGCTCAGAATAATCACCTCAGAGGGCATAAATTCAAATTGAGGAAGGACGGATGTCGGATAGATGTGCGGAAATTTGCCTTTGGCCAGCGGGTGGTTGGTTGGTGGAACCGACTTCCATCACTTGTTGTTGAAGTTGATAGCCTAAACAAATTTAAAGCTCAACTGGACAGGTATTTCGAACGAACGGAGGGGTGAAATGGGAGTGGGTTTTTTTTTTTTTTTTTTGGCTGATGCTGAATAAGCTTGCTTTCTTGCATCATATGCCTCTACTAATGCTAATGCATATGTAGTACTTTGCATTTGTCAAGGTTAAACTTCAGTTGCCACTTCTTAGCCCATCTGCCCAAATTATCTAGATCCTGTTGCAGTAGCACACTGCCATTACTGTCATTAACAACCCTGCCAACCTTTGTATCATCTGCAAACTTCGACATTAAGCCTGATATACCTTCATCAATATCATTGATAAATATACAAAACAACAGTGGACCTAACACCGAACCCTGTGGGACTCCACTAATAACATTAGTCCAAGAAGAGCAGCACCCATTGATTACCACCCTCTGTCTTCTAGCACTTAACCATCCTTTTATCCATTGTAGCAACTTACCCTTAATACCATTCTGGTTCAATTTGTACAATAGTCTTCCATGCGCAACAATGTCAAAAGCTTTCCTGAAATCCAAATATATGATATCAAAATTATTTTTCGCATCCAGTTCCTTTGTAACCACATCATGATATCCTATCAAATTTGTCAGACAAGACTTTCCCTTAACAAACCCATGCTGTGTCTGAATTATTGCTGCAGTCTTGTCTAGATGATCCTGCAATGCATCCTTAACCAGCGACTCCATTATTTTACCCGGAACAGAAGTTAAACTAACTGGTCTGCAAACTTGAAGTGATGAATTTTGTGATAAAGAAAACTGCATCCAATAATTGTCAGAGATCACAGAATAAGAGCAAGTAAATTACTCTGTTCAATTATTATTATAATCAGTAACAGTAGTAGTATTAAACAGCTTATAAAACATCAGTCAAAAAAAAGTCTGACATCTGTCCATTCCTCCAATAAATTGTTTAGCTGTCTAACTTATTCAGTGAGATAGATAAGCTAACACAAATTTTAAGAAGCCTGTGGTTAAGAATGCAAAGAAAAGTAGCAATTTTAATATTAGAAGGAAATGGATAAACCACAGTAATCCACTTAAATGCCATAAGTTGTTGTTATATTGTTGTTGCGATGTTTTCTGGTGCAAGGGCAACTTAGGCCATATTGCATCTCCCAAATCAATTGACTTTACATACAGGAACTGCTTGTACAGCAGTTAGAAACGATCATATATTTGAATTTGTTTTAAATAGAGAAATAATTTAGAGAGATTTGCTTCTTTACCTATGATGCTATTGAGAGACAGAGGTTGTTGCAGATTTGAGATGAAACTAAAAGCCATTCGTCGGGTGTTGTTAAACAACTACATCCAAGAAGTATATGTTTTACTGTAAGTGGTTGCGTGCAGTTTGCACACTGAGGAGGATCATTCCTTGTAAGCAGATATAGATGGGTGAGGTGAGTGTGACCTATTCAGATTCTGGCTAAGATTACTTTTCTATTTTTACAAAGGCTAGAAGTCCATAATTGTGGTTCAGGTTTTATTTGAAATAGCTTGTTATTTGTTTGCATTTTCCACAGAAGTGTCCATTGTTCCATGTATGTTTTCTGTATTTTGTGTCTATAATCAGGATATCTGGACTAGATCATTTGTTGAGGCTATATTGGAAAGATGCTTTGCAGCATCATCTGCACATTCATTTCCTGGAATACCACTGTGGTCAGGGATCCAAGAAAAGAAAACAATTTGTTGAGGCTCATGAAGCTGCATCACAGCTTGTCTCATGAGTTTTAATAAAGGATTGTTAGGTGAGGAAATGCCTTTCAAAGCTAAAATAACACTTTGTGAATCAGTATATATTATACTTTTATTTATTGACAGCAGTGAGATATTTTTCAGAGCAAGCATAATGGCATGAAGCTCAGCGGTATAACTACTACATTCGACTGGAAGTGAAACCGAGATAGATGAATTAGGGAAGACAGCAGCTGCACCCACTTGATTGTCAGACTTTGAACCATCAGTATAGATCTTTGCAAATTCGGGGTACTTTTGTGTATGAGCATAATGTAGTTGTTGGATGTTAATCTTTGCTATGGAACTTTTACCCCATTGCTCAAGGTATTCGTGAGAAGAAAGTGTGAAGGTAGACCACGGGGGATCTTGATCTTTGAGATTCTCTGAGGATATTATCAAATTGGATGTTCCAGCTTTCTGCTAGAATCTGCAGTCTAAATTGTTCTGGGTTTATTTGTATTTTCCACAGAGGATCATGCAGGAGTGGCCAATCAGGATGAGTAGGCAGGCTTTTAATTTTAGCTGAGTAATTCAGCAGCAACATTTTTCTTCTGATGCTGTGGAGGTTCGTGAGCCTCAACGTAAAGACTTTGAACTGGTGATGTTCTGTATGCACCTAGGGCTATCCTAAGAGACGAATCTTGGATGGGCACAAGACGCGCTAGGGTGCTTTCCCTAGCTGAGTCATAAACAGGTGATCCGTAGTCTAGCCGAGATCTAATTAGGGACTTATATAAGTGGAGCAGGGTATAGCAATCTGCACCCTAAGATGTACTGGAGATTACCCGGAGTACATTCATTTTCTTTGTACAAGTGGTTCTGAGATATTTTATGTGCTCCTGGAAATTTAATTTCTTATCAAAAATTAGCCCTAGGAGACGAATACTGTTTACGATTGGTATAGGGTGATTGGCCAAGTGCAACTCAGGTTCAGGATGCATTCTGTGCTTTGTGCAGAAATGTATGGCTGTAGATTTGTGGCTTGATAGTCTGTATCCATTTTGTGCCATCTGCAATTCAATGTTGTTTATGGATATTTGTAGATGCCTCTCGATACAGTTCATATTCTGGGAATGGCAGGATATGGTAAGGTCATCCGCATAGAGATACGAGTCAACGGTGTTTGGAATGCAGTTTGTGATATTGTTTATTCGTAGTGAGAACAGAGTGGCACTAAGAACAGAGCCCTGTGGGACTCCTTCTTCTTTTGTATATGTTTGAGATAAAACCTGCCGGTACTTAACTTGGAAAGACCAGTGTCGAAGAATGCTTTGAATAAAATATGGTAAGTGCCCTCTCATATGAATAGAATGGAGATCTCTTAGGATGCCGTATCGCCATGTGGTATCAAAAGCCTTCTCTATATCAAGGCATATCATGATGAGATGTTGATTTCTAATGAATGCATTCCTTATAATTAATTCAGCTTTTGTCATCAGGTCTAAGGAAGATTATTCTTTCAAAAACCAAACTGATTATTACTGATTATGTTTCGGGATTCAAGATACCATGTGAGACGATGGTGAACCATTTTTTCCAGTCTTACTCAAGCAGCTGGTAAGAGAAATTGGTCCATAATTGTGTGGAATCGAGTGATCTTTTCCAGGTTTCGGTATAGCTATTATATAAGAATGTTGCCAGGAGGTCGGGAATATATGTTCTGAGAATATCCGATTGTAAAGTTTAAGCAATAAAGATAGTGATTTCTGATTGAGATGTTGAAGCATTATATAGTAAATTCCTTCAGGGCCAGGAGCACTGTTTCATGAGGTATATATAGCTTCTTTCAGTTCAGATATTGTTAATGGTTGGTTATAGGGTAAATGGCATGTAGCTTTGAAGTTCAGTTTCCTTTTCTCAGTTTCGGCTTTAATTTTTTGGAAAGACTGTTGATATGTGCTTGAGGCAGATAATTCATAGAACACAGTTCCTAAAGCATTGGCAATCTCTCCAGGAGAGTAGATCGCCTTCCCATTCCAGTTAATAATAGGAGAAGGTGATACATGATATTTTCCTCTTATTTTCCTTTCCTTTCCTAAAGAAGTAGCTTCTTTATTTTTTCCCAGATTATTCGGGTATCAGTATCTTTGTTGACTGAGGCGAATTTTACCCATGAATCTTTTTTGGCCTTTCGCCTGATGAAATGAGCTTTGGCTCTCAGTCTCTTGAAGTTAATAAGGTTGGCAGTGGTGGGATATTTGCGGAAAATATTCTATGCTGCATTTTTTCCCTTTTTCTCTTTATTGCAATCACCATTCCACCAGTGATTGGTATGCCGATGGCTTCTTATTTGAGACGGTGGGATGGCGGCTGTTGCAGCTGTTAGTACAGTGGTACCTTGGTTTGCGAGCATAATTCGTTCCGGAAACATGCTCGTAATCCAAAGCACTCGTATATCAAAGCGAATTTCCCCATAAGAAATAATGGAAACTCAGATGATTTGTTCCAAAACTCAAAAATATTCACATACTGTAAAAATGATTAATACAAAATACATACATACCTTTTTATATTTTTAAAAGCAATCGAATTTATTAATTATTGGGTAGAACGACTTTCACTGTCACTAACGGAATCACTACTATCTGTTGACTTTTTCTTTTTGTGCGACTTTAACAAAGAACCTCTCCAATGACACTTGCTTTTGCCTCCTTTTGAGGATTTCGCGGAAATATGACATTGCATTGTCGTTAAACAGATTCATCGCTTGCACTGCCACAGCCTTATTCGGGTGGTGCTTTTCTACAAAATTTTGCACTGTTTCCCACATTTTACACACCTCCCTAATCTCATTTGAAGAGAGGGATGTCTCCATTTTTTTCTCCTCCTCCTCAGACGAGATCTCCTCCATCACCCCTTGCTGTTGCTCGCGATGCAGATCCATCAGTTCGTCGGCGGTAAACTCCTGGTCATATTCCTCCACCAGCTCTTGAATGTCGTCCTTATTCACCTCCAGTCCCATGGTCGTCCCCAAGGACACAATTTCATCGACAACTGGCAGCTCCTGTTCATGAGCAAACCCCTCAACGCAATCAGACCACAGTTTTTTCCAAGCAGAATTGAGGGTTCTCTTGGTGACCCCATCCCAGGCTTTATCGATGATTTTGAGGCAGTTTACGATGTGGAAATGATTTTTCCAAAACTCTCGGAGGGTGAGGTTAGTTCCTTCGGTCACCTCGAAGCATCGCTGAAATAGTGCCTTGATGTAAAGCTTTTTAAAGTTCGAAATGACCTGCTGATCCATGGGCTGGAGTAATGGAGTGGTGTTGGGAGGAAGGAACTGGACCTTAATGAATTCGAATTCTTCCAGTAAGTCGTTCTCAAGGTCTGGAGGATGAGCAGGAGCATTATCTATAACCAGCAAGACTTTGAGTGGCAGTTTTTTTTCTAAAAGGTATTTCTTCACTGCAGGACCGAAGACCTCATTGATCCACTCAACGAACAAGATATGAGTGACCCAAGCCTTGCTGTTGGACCTCCACATAACATTTAACTGGCTCTTCTGCACCTTGCATTTCTTGAAGGCTCGTGGATTCTCAGAATGATACACGAGCAGGGGCTTGACTTTGAAATCACCGCTTGCATTAGTGCACAGCAAGAGGGTGAGACGGTCTTTCATGGGCTTGTGACCGAGCATTGCATTCTCTTCTACTGTAATGTAGGTCCTCTTTGGCATCTTTTTCCAAAAAAGCCCCGTTTCATCGCAATTAAAAACTTGCTGCGGCAGGTAACACTCGGAAACCATGAGCTTCTGGAACTCGGCAACGAACGCCTCAGCTGCCTTAGCGTCCGAACTCGCAGCCTCTCCGTGCCTCACAACACTATGGATGCCACTTCTCCTCTTAAAGTTATCAAACCATCCCCTGCTCACCTTGAAGCCTTCTTCGTTTTCTGTAGACGTACCTGGCTGTTTACTGACGAGGTCGGCGTACAAGGCCTTTCCCTTCTCACAGATCAAGTTCTCGGTCACAGTATCACCTGCTAGTTGCTTCTCATTTATCCACACCAAAAGCAACTTTTCACATCTTCCAGAATACGTGGCCGTTGCTTTGATATTCTCGTGACTCCTTTCGCTACATCTAGTCCCCTTAGTTCTTCTTTCTTCTTTAATATTGTGCAAATTGTTGACGTAGACTTCTTATAAAATCTTGCGATGGCGGCCACTTTCATACCTTGTTCGTGCTTCTCGATGATGATTTCCTTCTTAATTTCTACCGTAATCATCTCCTTCTTCTTACCGCCTTCCTTTTCAACCCTCTTCTTCATTGGGGCCATTTTCGTAGTGTACAGTTAATAAATAACAGTCACTAAATTTGAACACAAAAAAAAAAAATTGCTTTACGCACATACACGTGGTCACAACGCTAGCACGAATGTTAACTACAATGTTGACTGTATACGAATGAGGTATGCCGACTGAGACCAAACATGCGAGACGATTAACCACAATCCCGAGCAGCACATGATCACGTGACGCTAGGTAGGCAATTTTTAGGAAATAAAGCACAATTACAAAATGAGGAGGCACCCTTGATACACATAAACAAAGCTGCGCCCGTGTAGCAACTGAATAAAACAACACCATAAAGGCAGAGATACACTATTAACACCTCACATTTTCCTAAAGCACATTTCAAGGGGTTACTACAATAAAACAATAAAAACAATTTCCAGTTGCGTTTCTGCTAGTGGAATCCGTTATAAACTGGTAGTAAACTCGGTCTAATTGCATTTGCGATTACTGTATACCGATAGCTGGAATTGTGTTGGTTTTTACGTTATTATGGTGAAATGTGTTTCCCCTTCACTGATATAAAACACATAAATACATTTTCGGAATCTTCTCTTCATTCCCATCGTGCTGCGTTCATTTGGGGTGATTCTGCGTTCGACTGCCATTTCTTGTAAACACAAAGGCGAATCGTGCATAAGCGAATTCGGTTCGTGTTATATAAGATATCGTTCCCCTATTTATAAATCGTGTATGATCGAATTCGTGTAGTGTAAACACGTGTTATACGAGGACTGACTGTACTCGTATTGCAAGACCTCGCTCGTTTATTAAGTTAAAATTTATTAAAAATTTTTGCTCGTCTTGCAAAACACTCGCAGACCAGGTTACTCGTAATCCAAGGTACCACTGTATCTGCTTTGTAATATATTCGGTTGCAGCATCAATAGCAGAAGACGTAATGATATCCTCATCAAAATATACATGATTGGTAAATTTTGTCCATTTTGCTTTGGAAAATTTCCATTGAGTTTTTGCTTGTGTTTGTTTGGAATGGGTGGTTTGAATGCTACAAATCAGCAGAAAATGATCGCTGTTTAGAGGATTGTCGTGTACTGTCCACTCTATGGTTGGGAACAGGATCGGAGAGCAGATTGAGAGATCGATAGCAGTGCTTGACTCAGTAGGAAAATGGATGTAGGTGGGTAAGCCAGTGTTCTACAGTGTCAGATTCTCTCTATCAAGTAGCATTTCAATAAGTTCACCACATCCATCTAAGGCCAGTGAACCCCACAATGGATGATGTCCATTAAAATCGCCTAATAGACAGATCGGAGATGATAATTGAGAAATAAGGTTTTCCAGATCCTGAAATGTGGATGGATGGTTTGGCGGAAGATATATCGAGACCACTGTCAATGTGATACCAATAACTATACGTGTAGCAACAACTTCTAATGGTGTTTTCAAAGGATGTAGAGCTGCTGGAACAGGTACAGAGAAGGGCAACAAGATTAGTGAATGGAACAAAGGGTTGCTCTTACGAAGAAAGGCTTAAGTTTTGCAAATTACAGAGTCTGGAGACTAGGCACCGGCGAGGTGATCTGATAGAGGTGTATAAGGCTTTGAATGGTTTGAGCATGCTCAATGCCAATGGGATTCTTCATCTTGCTCAGAATAATCAGCTCAGAGGGCATAAATTCAAATTGAGGAAGGACGGATGTCAGATAGATGTGCGGAAATCTGCCTTTGGCCAGCGGGTGGTTGGTTGGTGGAACCGACTTCCATCACTTGTTGTTGAAGTTGATAGCCTAAACAAATTTAAGGCTCAACTGGAAAGGTATTTCGAGCGAACGGAGGGGTGAAGTGGTGTTTTTTTTTTTTTGGCTGATGCTGAATAAGCTTGCTTTCTTGCATCATATGCCTCTACTAATGCTAATGCTAAAGGAATGTGCCTGGAAGGGACTCGTGATTCCACAAGTACAGCTACTCCTCCTCCACGAGGGCTGTTAATTACAGATTGATCTTTTCTGAAGATGGTATAATTTTTGACTGAAACGGAAATTTTTGGTGTTAAATTTGTTTCTTGTAGGCACATAGCAGCGGGTTTGAAATGGTGAATTAATTCATAGATATTGTCAATACTGCTGTGAAAACCTCTGCAATTCCACCGTATGATTTGTTCCATTATTTAGTTCTGTGGGTGGAAGTTGAGTCTGTTTTTTGTGGGTGGCTTGTCTTTCGAGTTTTGATTTTTCTTTTCTTGAAAAATTAGGGCATTCTGAGTCATTGCTTTCTTCCATATCATCATCTGCATGTATTTCAAGCAGACCTTGGTTAGTTATGTCATCTGTGCCCATGCTTGATATATGAGATTGCTTTGCCTCAACAGGATCTGATTTCTGCATATTATCCACTGCTGGACAATGGGGAGGTCTCTGGGATGGAACTGTTAGTGGTGTATTACTGCATTGGTCTACTACGTTTGGTGGAGATGGATGTTCAATTGAGAGGACTAACCGAGCCCAGTTGGAGATCGATGTGTCTGGAGGAATGGTCACTTCCGTCTGACATGCTACTGATTGGTGACTGAGTAGCAGAAGCACAGGTGTGTTTTGGCATACTTAATTTTACTTGTTTTCTTGCCTCTTGATAGGAAACCTTATTTTCGATTTTATATTTTTGTATTTTTTTTCCCCAACTTCCAGAGGTCGCAGTCTGGAATAAGTGGGATGGTTGCCTTTGCAATTTGGACACTGTGGAGTTGGTGCCTGTCATTTTGTTTGTGTATGAGTTTTACACCCACAGTTTGCACAAGTTGCATCTCCAAGGCATGCTGTCTGGGAATGGCCAAATTTCTGGCATTTAAAACATCTTAGAGGGTTCGGAATATAGGGCCGAACGCGACAGTTTAAATATCCTGCCTTGACTGAAGATGGTAGGTTTGGAGAACTGAAAGTTAAAATTATACTCCGGGTAGGAAATAAATTGCCATCTTTTCAGATCATGATCCCTTTTGCTTGAGTGACATTTTGTTCTTTAAGTTCTTGAACTATTTCATTTTCGGGGACGTTCAGTAAATCCCATTCAGTGATCACTCCCTTTGAAGAATTGAGGGTGGTGTGTGTGGTGTGATTTGAACTGGGATTCCACTCAAGGATGTCAGACATAGCAGTAGGTCAGAGTGTCTAGAATTGGTGGTCTCTATTAACAAATCTCCGGATTGAAGAGGTTTCACCATTTTTGGTGAACCTGCAGCATGTTCGAGGCATCTCTGAATGATGAAGGGGGAGAGCTTGCCGACAGGTTGCATTGACAGAGAATGTATAATCAGGAAGGCTGGTAATTCCTGTCTGCCAGTGTCTTTCTTCATTCTCTTTGAGATAGAGAAGTCACGGTCAGTGTCGTGAGTGTCATTTAGTTGAGAGCTCTTCAACTCTAAGCGTGGAAAGTCACTTGTTTCCATCTCTTCTCCTTTTAGCCTTGGGGGTTATCTTATCCCCCAGGTTACCGGCCCCGCCACGTAGAGGCAGGAGCGGTGCCACCAGTGACCAAGCAATTATTTAAATTAGTAGAGTTTGTTAGTAATAAATATAAAGACTAGGAAAAGAAAGGCGGATTTCCTTTCTTGGTTCTTAATTTTGATCTCTAAAGTGCAGAACCACTTCAAGTAAACAAAAGAATAAGCACACTAGAAAGAAACAAAGCTATAACACTTTAGAGAGCACTTTATTATCACAGTAAGAAAATCACTTGTCACTATCGCTTGGCACTCGGGGCCAGTTGTTATTTGTTATTTGGTTTTTTTTTTTAGAAGCATTAGCAACTAAGGCCATATTTCTCCGGGAATATGCGGTGGCATTCCCTGACCTTTCTGCATCCTCCGTATTTGGTAGTCATGGGCTCGAACCCCGGTCTAATCAAAAAGTGTGTGTGTGCTACACACTGCTGCTCTTGCCCACCTGGCTACGGAGGCATCTAATGCCATAAGTACTTACAATCATGCATAGGCTGGCAACAAACTGAATAAATATTTTGCATATACATTTATAAACGAAGTTTTAAGACATGGTGAAACCAGAAGTTTTATTGAGTAGTAATAGTTATAAATGATGGAAGAAAGCAAGCTTAAATAGCAGCAGCCATTTAATAAGAGGGGGAACTACTTCCTTTCAAAATATTCTCTGACAATGTCCATTCTTATTAAAATTTATTCAAACAACCCACTTTCATAACACCAAATGCAAGTTTATTCCAACAATCAATTACTCTAAGCTAAAACCAATTTTCATGCTCTATGCTGAAACCATCTATTTCCAATTTAACTTTATGTTCCCTGTGTTCGTTTTTTTTTAGGAAAACCCCAAACATGAGAGTTATTAGAACTTATAGTACTTAGTACCATGCTTGGGTTGGAGGTTGAGAAGAGGAAAGAAGATATTTATTGACATTAGATTTGAACTTTTGTAGATTGTAATTTCGAAAGAGAGAGAGAGAGTGTGGGAATTATAGAAGCCAATTCAGAAGAACAGTGCCCATACAAGTATCTGTACAAAAGGCATGCAGCAGAAACAGTATATACATTTACTGTCTATGAGACAGCAAGTGGAGAGACTGTTAGGGATGAGTCAATAATTAACCTAACTGAACTCTTCTGAATGAAATCTAGAAGCCTGAGACAGGTGTTGGTGGCACCGCCCCAGATGTGGGAAAATATTCCATGGTAGAGCAGATTTGTGATCTGTACAGAGTGAACAGCTGTTTGGATGAAAAGTAACACCATCTGTCTTTCTTCAATTTGAATTTATGCTCTCTCAGGTGATTAATCTGAGCGAGAGGAAGAATTCCATCAGAATTCTGCGTGCTCAACCCATTCAAGGCCTTATATAGTTCAATCAGATCACCGCGCAGGTGCCTAGTCCCCAGCCACTGCAATTTGCAGAACTTAAGCCTCTCTCTCTTGGTAAGAGGATCCTTCATTCCCCTCACCAATCTTGTTGCCCTTCTCTGTACACGCTCAAGTAAATCTACATCCTTCCTAAAATCAGGCCTCCAGACCTGTACGCAGTACTCAAGGCGTGGCCTGACCATTGCCTTATACAGAGGGATAATCACCTCCTTTTCCCTGCTAGCAAAATTCCTATATATCATTGACAAAACCCCATGACCTGCCCTGCCAGCATGTCTGCATTGCTCAAAAAATTTCATATCTGACTGCACAATTACTCCCAGGTCTTTTTCATTTTCTACCACCTTAAGTGTAGTACCACACAGTTGGTACGTTTCTCTGGGGGTTACTTCTACCCATAAGCAGTACTTTGCATTTGTCAAGGTTAAACTTCAGTTGCCACTTCTTAGCCCATCTGCCCAAATTATCTAGATCCTGTTGCAGTAGCACACTGCCATTACTGTCATTAACAACCCTGCCAACCTTTGTATCATCTTCAAACTTCGACACTAAGCCTGATATACCTTTATCAATATCATTGATAAATATACAAAACAACAGGGGACCCAACACCGAACCCTGTGAGACTCCACTAATAACATTAGTCCACGAAGAGCAGCACCCATTGATTACCACCCTTTGTCTTCTCCCACTCAACCATCCTTTTATCCATTGTAGCAACTTACGCTTAATACCATTCTGCTCCAATTTGTACAGTAGTCTTCCATGCACAACAGTGTCAAAAGCTTTCCTGAAATCCAAGTATATGATATCAAAATTATTTTCTGCATCCAGTTCCTTTGTAACCACATCATAATAACCAATCAAATTTGCCAGACAAGACTCTACCTTAACAAACCCATGCTGTGTCTGAATTATTGCTGCAGTCTTGTCTAGATGATCCTGTAATGCATCTTCAACCAGTGATTCCATTATTTTACCCGGAACAGAAGTTAAACTAACTGGTCTGTAATTACTCGTGTTACCCTTCGATCCCCCTTTGTGAATTGGGGATACATTTGCACATCTCCAGTCCGTGGGAACCTCCCCTGAGTCCAAGGACGCTCTAAGGGTTTGCTTAGTTGCTTTGCCGCCTCCTTTAATATAACTGGATAGATCCCATTCACCCCAGGTGCTTTTCTTATGTTTAACTTCAACAATTTCTCCTCCACTTTGCTTTCAGTTATTACAAAATCATTAAGTATCCTGCTACAATTTGATAACCTTCTGCCATTTTCAAACCTTAATAATTCCTCATGTGTGAATGTAGATGCAAAATACTCATTCAGTTTGTTTGCTATCTGAGCAGGATCAGCAACAGGCGAACCATTGATGTCAAGTGGACCAATCAGATTCATCCCCTTCCTTTTAGAGTTTATATAAGTAAAGAAATCCTTGCTGTTTTTCTTAGCATCTTTTGCCAAGGATTTCTCGTAATCTGCCTTCGCCTGCCTAACCTCCTTTGTCACCTGATTACAGACTAGCTTATATCTGCCATAGGCTTCTGAGTTGCTTGATAATTTATGCACCCCATGCATTTTTCTTCTCTATTACGAGTCTCGTTAGTTCATTAGATAACCATTTAGGCCTAAACCTTGAACAATATTTCTTAATAGGTATGAAACTTTTAGTAGCTTCCACGATTAATTCCTTGAATGCTTCCCACTTAGAATTTACTGTTGGTAACATCGTCAGTTTATCCCACTATACAGAATTTAAAAACTGTCGGAGACCACTGTACTCCCCTTTACGGAAGCAAAAACCCTTTCCTTTACCCCTGACGGTAGTTACCTCTTTGAGTAAATCCCACTTCAGCACACTGTGATCACTGCCACCTAGTGGTTCCTTTATCTGCAAATTCTTAATACACGAATGATCACTGCTGATAACCAGATCAAGAGTGTTACTTTCTCTGGTTGCCTCTCGAACATGCTGCTGCAGAAAACAATCATCCAATAAATCCACAAAAGTCTGACTGGTGTGTGAGTGACCAACCCACAAGTTCCAGTCAATATCTGGGAAGTTAAAATCCCCCATTATAAGACATTCAGATTTACTGGCCCACTCTATTTCTCTGTACAATTGTTCATTGTACTCATTCAAGTCATTAGTCCTATAACACACTCCTACTCTTATTTTTGCTTTTGCAGTGCTTATGTCACACCAAACTGACTCAACAGTGCACTGTTCATCTATATCAACTGGATGCACTTCTTTTGATTTTATGTTTTTCTTAATTAACAGCATAACACCTCCTCCTTTTCTATCCTGTCTATCCTTTCTGTACACATTGTACTCCCCAAATTCCAGTTCAGCATTCCTTATATCTGTGTGACACCACGTCTCTGCTATCCCAACAATATTCGCCTTTGATGTCTTGACCAACACTTCAAAATCATCAAATTTATTTACTATACTTCTAGCATTGGTATACATGCAAGTATACATGCTCCTACTCCTATTCTTAGTTACCCTAACACACCCATATACCCATCTATTTCAGGATGACTGCCATCCGTCCCTGAAACCCCCAACACCCCACGCTCCAGGTCGCTACTTATTCTAATAGAAGTTTTGCAAGAATCACCTTCACTTCTGCCTACGGCTACTGTTAAACTATTAGTCCTTGTATCCCCCCCAAGCTAGCAGTTTTCAACCCACCTAACACTGCCTCGATAGCATCAGCAAATATTCTTGCACCCTTTCTATTTAAGTGTATCCCATCCCTATAGAAGCAGCCTCTCCTGTTAACAAGTATAGTCCAGGCTGAAAAAAATTCTACACCTTGAACCTTGCACATTCTTTCCAGGGCCGAATTGATCGACAAGGCTCTCATCATATACTCCTGCGATTCTGCCCATGTCTGGGCAGAATCGCAGACACTTTCAAATTCAATCCTAATTCTCGGCTTTTGTTCAACGGTGACCTGTACTTGTTAAGTAATTCTGCCCGTCTCCTACTCCCAATATCATTAGTGCCAACGTGTACAACTATATCACCTTTTGTGCCCTTAAAAGATGATATCCGCTCTACAACGTCATCAACCTTTGCCCCTGGCAGACATACCCTGGTCCAGTTCCACCTATTCTTTGTACAAAGCATGTTTCCCGTTTCCCTGACAATAGAGTCTCCAACAACTACTAGTTCCTGAGGGACCAGCGCATTCTGCCTTGGGGGTTGCCGCTGTGTTGCGTGATGACCAAGTGCAAGCTCTGGCGTTGATGTTGGCAGCTGAGAGCCTGATGGGGCCCTCAATTTAGATCTTTCAAGGGCATTCACCCTGTCCTTCAAACTCTGATATAGGCCCATAACAACGCTGAGTTGTCACCTGATTTCCTTACACCCCTTACATCGTGCACACACAAAGACATCCCCCATGGCAATGTCATGTTCCGTTCCAGAGAGTTTGGCAAACATTTCACAAGTTGCACATTTTTTTAGGCTGTGATGCGTTGGAGAATCGCCCCCCCTCAGTTCTCCCCCAAGTCACAGCACTGCTGTCACTTTGAGTCCGTTGCTTTGCTGCTCTAGTTTGGGGCATGATACTTTAAATTAATAAAATCAATAAATTAAATTAATTAAATGTCAATACTACGCTATCTAATAGAAACAGTGAAATGTAATACTCTATAAATTATACGTTAGAGCTACCTAACTACCTCAATTAAAAATTTGAATTCCCTACCACTACATATGCAAGATTTGAACGAAATAACGGTTATTAAGTATATATCTACAAAAACTGTTTATCTAAATTAAAATAAAAATAACCAGCGTAACTATAACTATAAGACTTCATATTAAGTACAATATAAAATAACAATTATGTAAATAAAAAGGCAAACACTTATCGTTTTTTTCGGAGCCTGCAACTGACAGCTGTAATAGGTACACTAATTTTCCAATGACGACTGATATGCCGCTTGTCGCTTATTTACGACTTGCAAAACATCTGTTTATACCTATTCTAGTCATTACTTGAGTTTTATGATTTCTGGTTGATTTTTTTCTTTTTTTTTTTTCTTTTTTAATTTGGAATCTTGAAGTGTCCAGGTTAATCCAATTCCAGTAAATCGAGTCTGCTGTAGTTTGAAATGAGGTATGGTTGCCCAGAAGTATAGCAACACCCCCATGAGCAGGTCCATCCCCGATTCTGTCCTTTCAAATGACAGTAGTGTTACAATGGGAAGGGTTTTCGTTTGCCCTCAGGTGTGTCGTTTGTAAGCAAAAGCAAACTGGCTCATGCTTTTGCAGGAGGGCCTTGATGTCTTCATTGCTCGCTGAAATCCACAGCAGTTCTATTGTGAGAATTTAGCCATCATTTTGGCTTAGTGGGTCCATCAGGCAGCTTCCGAGGGCCTACTTTTGTCAGTCCTGGCTTTATCTTTCCTGGGAAAGTATGGACGCTGTCCAGTGTCCATTTCCTCCTCTGCAAAGAGTTTCAAGACTGAATCTTCTTGTACCTCCTTCTCCTCAACATCCATGTTTTCTTCAGTACTAGGGAGGTACTTCAACTTATTTAGTCTTTTCTTTGGAAATTTCTTTTGTTAGTTGTGGAGCATTAGGAGTTACTGATATAGGAGTGGCAGCAGACTGGTCTTTCTGTGCAGGTTTTTGTGGGCTTAAGAGGTAACATGCAATGGGAGTGAATGACTCTTTTGGAGGAATAGTCATGTCCGTCTGAGTTCCGATGAAACATCTGTGTGCTACCTTCTGGATATAGGTGGGTTTGTTTATATTTAGAGGGTTCACCACTTTCCTTTCCTCCTGGTATGATATGATTAGCTATGCCTTCACAGCTGTTGGATTTCTTTTTCTTCTTTCCACCTTTGGCATGCTCACGAGTAGGCTGGATATTCTCCCTGACAGATAATGCAGGTAGGTTTTGTGGCCAAATATGATTTGTTTCATGTTCCTTTGCACCGCAATGAGCGGTTGCAAGGACTCCATGGCAGGTCATTTGAGAATGTCCATATTTCTGACACCGAAAACATCGTAAAGGATTTGGAACATATGGAAGCACTGGACAGTTGATGTATCCAGCTTTCATCTCATCAGGAGATGTCGGTGAGTTGAAAGTCAGGATTATGTTTCTCGTTTTAAGAAGTTTCCCATCCCTACGCACATTGATTCTCTTAACAGCAATCAATCCCTTTGGTTTTAGCTGAGAGCAGATGTCCTCCTCGGTAATGTTGAGGGTCTCACTCTGAAAACCAAGTTTTTTAGAGGCAGAGAAAGCAATATTTGTAATGTGCTTATGCCAAGGGAGATTAGAAGTCAGGGTAATACCCAAAATGGATATATTGTCTTGCCTAGAAATCAGAGTGTCACCAAAGATAAGCATAGGAGCAGAAGAATCCTTTTTGCGAGATGTAAGACAGGACTGAGTTTAAGAAAGATCAGCAATTAAGGAATTGGTGGCAGATATTTGAGAAGTTGAAGCTTATTGAGCAGGACGAGGTTTCTCAAACTGGAAAGTGGAATGCAATGTGCTATTAACAGCAAAACTATGGATAGGGTTTCCGGTCAACGGAAGAAGGTCATTAATACACAAGAGGAAAAGAGTGGGAAAGAACTGAACCTTGGAGGACACCAGCATTAGTGGAGAAGTTAGAAGACAGAGAGCCATCTACCATCACCCTCAGTGAGCAGTCAGAGAGAAAACTGGACAACCAATTACAAAAAACAGTTGGCAAACCGTAAGATGGAAGCTTGTTTAGAAGTCCTTTATGCCAAACATGATCAAAAGCCATTGTGATGTCAAGAGCAACTGCTTGTGTTTCACAGAACTTTTCCATTAAATTTGTCCATAAATGGGTAACGTAAGCCAAAATATGACCAGTGGGTCGACATTGAAGGAATCCATACTGGCGATCATTGATCAGATGGAAGGTTTCTAGATAGTTTGAGAGTTGGCAGTTAACTGATTTCTCCATTACTTTAAAAAGAGAAGTAATTGCAATGGGATGATAATTGGATGGGAGAGATTTGTCACCCTTTTTAGGAACTGGCTGGATTTGAGCAAATTTCCAAGTAGAGGGAAAAACACCTTTGGAATAAGAAAGTAAAAAAAAGGCAGCAAAGAACAGGAACAAGTTCAGGAGCAGAGGTTTTGAAAACAAGTGGAGAAATACCATCAGGACCTGTAGCTTTCATAGCATCAGGATTTGTCAAAATCCATCTGACATCCTTTTGACGGAAGACCACAGGAGGCATTGAATGGAGCATGTTGGGAATGGTGGTAGGTATTTTACCAAGATCATGATACATGAGTTGGAAGAAAAATGGGATGCCAACAGATCGGCTTTATCCTTGAAGCAATAATAGAACCATCTGGTTTTAACAGAAGTGAGAGTAGAGATGGGCAAAAGTTGCGCCAATAGCTTTGTCAAGAGACCAAAATGCTCGGCTACCATTAGGGCAAGAAGCAAGTTTTCTACTCTTAGCCTATTCAAAATCTAGTTTGGACTGATTAATAACTGCTTTACAATTGTTGTGAGCTTTGGTGTAGGTAGAAAATGAAACTGAAGAATTGGAAATAAGCCAATTACGATATGCAACATTCTTCTCTTGAACAGCCTTTTATTGGAAAACCAAGGTTTTCCAATAAAATGAGATTTTCAAGTGGAGTGTGGAATAAAGGATTCCATTCCTCCGAGAATAATTTCACTGAAAAGATCTGAGCAAACATTGACATCTGAAGTTTTGAGACAATAATACCACCAAGGAAACCTCACAGGTCAACTCATTTTGCATTCTTATAATGCCAAACAACACAAGGTTGGGAACAGCCATGAGATAAAGGCTCCATCTGTGAAAATATCTAAACCTCCTAAACACTTTCTTGTTCTCCTCGATGAGGAGAACAAGACTAGGCACCTAGAGTCCAAACCTGTACTCTAACTGTGGCCTGACCATTGCCTTATACAAGGGAATAATCACCTCCTTATCCCTGCTAGAAAAAGTCCTATATATCATCGACAATACACCAATGAGCTACTCTTGCAGCCCGTCTGAACTACTCAGAAAACTTCATATCTGCCTGCACAACCACCACCAGGTCTCTTTCATTCTCTACAACTGTCAGTGTAGTACCACAGAGTTGATATGTTGCTCTGGGGTTGCTGTTTCCCGTATGTAGTACTTTACATTTGTCAATGTTAAACTTCATTTGCCACCTCTCAGCCCATCTGCTCAACCTTTCCAGATCCTGTTGCAGTAGCATAGTGTCAGTAGTGTCCTTGACAACCCTGCCAACCTTTGTATCGTCTGCAAACTTGGACATTAAGCTTGATATACCATCATCAATATCATTTATAAATGCAGAACACAATAATGGACCCAATACTGAATCCTGAGGGACTCCACTAATAACATTAGTCCACGATGAGCAGTGTCCATTGATTACCACTCTCTGTCTTCTCCTCTTCAACCACCCTTTTATCCATAGCAGCAATTTGCCTCCAGTGACACACTGCTCCATCTGTGCAGCAATCTTCCATGTGCAACAGTATCAAAAGCCTTTCTAAGATCCAAGTATATAATGTCAAAGTTATTCCCTGCATCCAGTTCTTTTGTGACTGCATCATAGTATCCAATCAAATTGGTCAGGCAAGACTTCCCCTTAACAAAACCATGCTGTGTCTGAGCTACCACTGAAGTCTTGTCTACATGATCCTGCAATGCTTCTTTAACCAGTGCCTCCATTAATTTTCTGGGAACAGAAGTTAAACTAACAGGTCTATAATTACTTGTGTCGCCCTTTGATCCTCCTTTGTGAATTGGGGTCACATTTGCACATCTCCAGTTCATGGGTACTTCCCCTGAGTCCAAGGAAGCTCTCATAATTATAGATAAGGGTTTGCTTACTTCCTTTGCTGCCTCCTTTAATATAACCGGATAGGTCCCATCCACCCCAGGTGCCTTTCTTGTATTTATCTTCAACAATTTCTCCTCCACTTTACTCTCAGTTGTTACAAGATTCTCTAGCTTACTGCCAGAGTTGAATACACCTCTGCCATTCCCCTCGCTGAATAACTCCTCATGTGTGAATGGCTATGCAAAATATTCATTTAGTTTGTTAGCTACCTGAGCAGGATCATCAACAGTTCACCCATCGATATCAAGTTGACCAAGCTGATTCATCCCCTTCCTTCTAGAGTTTACATAAGTAAAGAACTCTTTGCTGTTTTTCTTTGCATCCCTTGCCAAAGATTTCTCGTAGTCTGCCTTCGCCTGCCTAACCTCCTTTGTAACTTGGTTACAGATCAACTTGTATCTATCATAGGCTTCTGTGTCACGTGTTAATTTGTATGTATCCCATGCATTTTTCTTCTCTGCCATATGTCTCATTAGTTCATCTGACATCCAATCAGGCCTAAACCTTGAACAATATTTCTTAGTTGGTATGTAAATCCTAGTAGCTTCCAAGATAAGTTCTTTGAATGCTTCCCATTTTGAATTTGCTGTTAGTAACATCATCAGTTGGTCCCACTGTATTGGTCAGTTGGTCTCAGCCCATCGTAGTCACCTTTACAAAAGCAATAACCCTTCCCTTTGCTCCTAATGGTAGTTACCTCTTTGAGTAAATTCCACTTCAGCACACTGTGTTCACTGCCACCTAGTGGTTCATTTACCTGCAGATTCTTAATGCAGGAAGAATCACTACTGATAATCAAATCAAGAGTATTACTCCCTCTAGTTGCCTCCCGAACATGCTGATGTAGAAAACAATCATCCAATAAATCCACAAAAGCCTTGCTAGTGTGTGAGTGAGTTACCAGCCCCCAAATTCCAGTCAATATCTGGGAAATTAAAATCCCCCATTATAAGACTCTCTGATTTACTGGCCCACTCTATTTCCCTGTACAGTTCCTTATACTCATCAGAGTCATTAGGCCTATAGCACACTCCTACTCTCAATTTTGATCTCCCAATGCTTATGTCACACCAAACTGACTCGACACTGCTCTGTCCAGCAATGTCGACTGGCTTCACTTCCTTGGATTTTATGTATTTCTTAACTAATAGCATAACCCCTCCTCCCTTCCTGTCCTGTCTATCCCTTCTGTAGACATTGTACTCCTCAAATTCCAGTTCTGCATTCCTTATATCTGTGTGACGTCTCTGAAATCCCCACAATATCTGCCTTTGATGTTTTGAGCAATACCTCAAATTCATCAAATTTATTTACTAAACTCCTAGCATTGGTGTACATGCAAGTATAGATGCGCCTGTTCTTTTTCTTAGCTACCCTAACACAACCCATGTGTTTACTTGTACCCCAATAATTCCCAGCAGTCCCTGAAATGTCCTGCATCTTATTTTCCAGGCTGCGGCTCATTCCAATAGAAGCAGTGCAAGAATCACTTTCACCTCTGCCAGTAGCTACTGTTAACCTATTAGTCCTTGTATCCCCCCAATCTAGCAGTTTTCCGACCCACCTAACACTGCCTCGATAGCATCAGCAAACATTCTTGCACCCTTTGCAGCTTTATCGGCCAGTTCATTGCCTAAAATACTGGAATCCAACAAAAAGTGATCAGTTGGTTGCGTTCTTTAATTTGCAGTAATAAGCTTCTGATTTCATCTAGAACAGGGTGAACTTTATCTGAGGAATTACATAACATGATTGAGTTGAGGGAATCAGTGTAAATAACAGATTTTAAGGAACAATCAGAATAGAGATTTTCTAAAGCTAGTTTGCATATAATTCACAGCAGAAAATATACTAAATTCTGATAGAAGGGATACTGATACAATTTTATTCAGAAACACTGCAGCTGCTCCAACATTTGAATTAGATTTAGAACCATCTGTATAAATTGGGGATAAATCAATATATCTTTGAGTGTGAACTGCATGAAATTGTTTGACATTTGATGCTTGCAAAGTATTCTTTCTCCATTGACAGAGGTAAGTGTCACAAGTTGGAAGAGGAGCCCATGGTGGTTGAGTATAAGTTGCTACCTGCTGTATGGAATGGATGGAAATATTCCACACCTGTGCCAATTCAAGAAGGCGAAGACCAGCTGGTTTTACTATGTTAGGTTTGTTTCTCTATAGGTTTTCTAATGGTGGGTTGAAAAGGTACGACTGAACGGGATGAGAGGCACAACTTTGTATCTTGACAGCATATTTCAGTAACAGTGTTTTCCTGCGTAAAGTTACTGGGGGCTCGTGAGCATCAATGTAGAGACTGTGCTGGAGACATTCTGAATGCACGGTGTTGAAAGGTGCCGCCATAGTCAGGTGGGCAGGAACACCCGGTCCAATCAAGAAGCGTGTGCTAGGCACACGCTTCTTGATTACACGGGAGTTCGAGTCCATGCCCACCAAATACGGAGGATGCGGAAAGGTCACGGAGTGACCACCGCATATCCCCGGAGCAATATGGACTTAGTTGCTAATGCTCCTAAAAACCAAATAACAACAACAACAACAATTGTGTTGAATGGGATCAAGCCAGCGTAAGGCACTCTTTCTGGCAGAATCATAGATGGGAACACCATAATCGAGACGGCATCTGATTAATGCCCTGTATAACCGAAGCAGGGAGGTACGATCTGCACTCTACATTTGGGCAGATAAAGGTCTGAGTATATTTAACTTATTGTCAAGGGTTAATCCTAGAAATCGGATGTTGCTGGTTACAGGGACGGAGACGTTAGAAATTTGAAGTTCAGGATCTGGATGAAGTTTGCATTGTCTGCAAAAATGGATAGCAACTGTTTTCTGCTGGGAGGGTCGATGGCCATTGAAGCCTGCCACATTGTTGTATTTTATTAAGTGATATCTGAAGCTGTCTTTCAATAGATCTCATGTTTTGAGAGTGACAGGTGATGGAAAAGTCATCTGCATAAAGGTAAGTCTCAACTGTAATTGGAAGCTGCTTAGTGATACAATGTATTCTAAGAGCAAAAAGAGTGGCAATCAGTACTGATCCCTGTGGAACACCTTCTTCCTGGATGAAAGTTGCAGAAAGGGTATGTTGATATCAAACTTGAAATGATCTAGTATGTAGAAAGTTCTAAACAAATATAGGAAGGTTGCCTCGTAGTCCAAGAAGGTAAAGATCACTAAGTATACCATACCGCCAATTGGTATCAAAAGCCTTGTCTATGTCTATTGAAACAATTACTAGATGTTCATGATGGCAAATTCAGCCTTGACCATAAGATCTAAGCATGACCTGTTTTGATGAAAGCCATATTGACTATGGCTCATTAGCTGTTCCGACTCAATGATCCAGACGAGTCTTCTGTGGATAATTTTCTCAAGGATTTTGCTGAGGCAGCTTGAGAGAGATATGGGTCTATAGCTATAGGGATTGGATGGATCTTTTTCAGGCTTAAGAAATGCCAAAACTGGAAAAACATTTTCTAAAAATATACGATTGTAAAAGACCAGGAGGAGGTGCAAAGCTTTGTCATCAAGATGTAGCATGACATAATAAATCCCATCTGGCCTGGCAGCACCACTGTGGGCTGTTCTAATGACATGTAACAGTTCAGAATATTGCAAAGGTTTGTTATATGGGAGAAGGTGGGTAGTTTGAAAGTTAATAGCATGCTTTTCTTTAGTGTTTTTAATTCGTTGGAATGACGTACTATAGGCTGATGTTGCTAAGATTTCTGCAAAGGTATTGCCCAAAGCATTAGCTATATCTATGGGATTAGATAGATCTTGCCCATTCCAGGAGGTTGGTTCTTGGGTTTTATTGGCATATTAGCAACTAAGGCTATAACACGCCCCCACTCCAGGAGAGGATTGGAGAAGGTATGGTAGGAAACTTACCAGACAGCCGTCTAATTTTTTTCCATATTATTTTGGGATCAGTGTTTCTGTGAAAACTGGATGCAAAGTGATACAAATTGAAAAATGGGTCCAGGATTCTTTCTTGGCTTGCTTTTGTATGAAGCATGCTTTTGCCCTTAATTTCTTATAGTAAATGAAATTGATTGTGCTCAGACATTGCTGAAACAAATTCCAGGCTTTATTTTTTTCTCTCTTTGCTTTGGTGCACTTCTCATTCCACCAGTAATTATAATGCTTTCGGCCCGGCAGATTTGATAGCGGTATTGTGTCTTTAGCCACATTTAGAAGATGAGACGTGGTGTAATCTGTCATATTATCAATATGCTGGAGGCAGATTTTTTCCTCATCAGAGGCTATTTATGGCTGAAATTTTGCCCAGTCTGCTCGGACAAATTTCCATTTTCTGCAATGTTGAGTTGAAGGAGTCTGTGCTATCAAAAAGTTGCATACTATTGGGAACTGGTCACTGCCCATGGAATCATTTATTACATACCACTCTATGGTCGGGACCAGTACTGGTGAACAAATTGAGAGATCTATTGCTGAGGTATGTCCTGTTGGGAGCTGTATGTGTGTCGGTGCACCAGTATTGAGTATAGTGAGATTTAGTGCCTCTAAAAAGCTTTCAATTAGGCTACCTTGTCTATCTAATTTAGGAGAGCCCCATAAGGGGTGGTGCCCATTAAAGTCCCCTAATATACAGAGAAGTGGAGGTACCTGTATAAAGAGATCTTCAACATCTTTTAAAGAGTACGTATGGTTTGGCGGTAGGTAGATCGAGACAAGTGTTATTGCACTGTGGAGAGTTATATGAACAGCAACATTTCCTATTTCAGTTTGAATTGGGATATGTTTAGTTGGGATCTTCAAATTTACTAGGATAGCTATGCCACCATGGGCAGCATTAGCTGTATTTCGATCTCTTCGATAAAGTTCTTTATCGAAGGAGAAATTTGTGAGGTTAGGTAAGTTTCCTGTAAACATAAGGCAACTGGGGAATATCGGTTAATAAGGTATTGAATATCATCAGTGTTGCAACGAAAACCTCTGCAATTCCATTGTAAGATGGTGTGGTTCATTTAGGTTTAGTTGAGGGATTCGTCTGACTGTTTTTTGTTTGAGGAGAATTTTTTCGGTCTTTTTTTTGGAAATGTGGGGTTTACGGTATCCATAGTGTCATTTGCATGAAGTTCTAGTATGGGTTCCTCATGATCGGGACGTACATCTATTTCCATACTATTTGTGGATGATTCAGGTTTCTTATTGTCTTTAGTAGTTTTTAATTTTTTTGTCATGCAGGACTGTCCGAGTATAAGTTGGGATACTGATTGGAGTGTTGGTCGATTGACTGGTTTTAGTTTGATGTGTGTCTTTTCCAGAGTTTCATAATGTATTTTTAACCCAGTTAGCTTGAGATGTGCTGGGAAGTATTGATACATCGGTTTGAACTGCTGTTGAATGAAAGCTTCGAGTGTGAGATGCATATGAACGACTGGGTATGGTCAACATAACCTGTCTACGTGCGTCAAGGTATGTGACTTTGTGCTCTATTTTATATTTTTGGATTTTCTTCCCTGTTTTCCACATTTCACAAGATGTGGAAAAGGCTGGGTGACTTTCTTTGCAGTTGGGGCAAATGGGACTTGAGGCTGAACAGTCTGCTTGTGTATGCTCCTTGGAACCACAAATAGGACAGATGGCATCACCTCTACATGCTTGATGGGAATGTCCATATTTTTGGCATTTAAAACAACGAATGGGATTAGATATGGCTGAATTCGGCAGTTTAAATATCCAGCTTTTACAGAGGATGGCAAATCTGGGGTGCTGAAAGTTAAAATGATTGATCTAGTTGGGATGAGATTTCCATCTCTTTTAGTCATTATGTGTTTGGCACCGATTACTTTTTGATTATTCAGTTCATGAACTAATTCCTCTTCAGATATTGTAAGTAGATCCCATTCTGTTATGACGCCTTTCGAGAAATTTAAGGTGTTATGTGGAGTAACAGATACTGGCAGCCCACCGAATGTCATTGTTTTGAGCAGCCACTCAGAATGTTTGGAGTTGGATGTTTCAATAAGTAGGTCTCCGGATTGCAGTCGTTTAACCATTTTTGGTGTTCCAGCAATGGATTCCAAATATGTTTGGATGACGAATGCTGATAATTTGCCGACAGGCTGTTGGGGGGGGGAAGAGAAAGAGAGAGAGAGAGAGAGAGAGCGTATCACCAGAAAGTCTGGCATCTCATTGCACTGCTCTTCTCTTCGGAGCTTTTTCAGTTGATTCAAGTCATCATCATTGGGTTTGTCTGGCCTTGAGTTTGAAGGCTCTAGAGGTGGATAGTCATTTATATCCATCATTGATCCTTTTCGCTCTAGAGGATAACTTTTCTCCCAGGTTACCAGCCCCGCCACGTGGAGGCAGGAGCTGTGGCACCTAGTGACCAAGCGGCTGGAGAGGTTAGTTTGTTAGTGAATAAATTTATAAATATACTAAGAAAAGGAAGGTGATTTTCCTTTCCGGGTTCTTACTCAAAGTCTGTTAAGTAGAGAGCCACTTACAAAGAACTCAGGGTACAAAAGGAACTAGAAATAAACAGAACGTAATCACTGGGAAAATCACACTATATATAGCTCAGGAAAATTCGCTCGCTTGGCACTCAGGGCCCCTGGTGGTTGAGGGGCCCAACTTTAATACACCACTTTGCTCCTGCTTCAAAAAGACATGGGTGGTCCTGGAAGGCCCGGCTAGGATCAATCCTCTGATTGATCCTAGCCGGGCTGGAACGAGTACAGAGAAGGGCAGCAAGATTAGTGAATGGAACAAAGGGGTGCTCTTACGAAGAAAGGCTTAAGTTTTGCAAATTACAGTGTCTGGACACTAGGCACCAGCGAGGTGATCTGATAGAGGTGAATAAAGCCTTGAATGGTTTGAGCATGCTCAATGCTGATGAGATTCTTCCTCTAGCTCAGAATAATCACCTGAGAGGGCATAAATTCAAATTGAGGAAAGACAGATGTAGGATAGACGTGCGGAAATTTGCCTTTAGCCAGCGGGTGGCTGGTTGGTGGAACAGACTTCCATCCCTTGTAGTGGAGGTTGATAGCCTAAATAAGTTTAAGGCTCAGCTGGACAGGTATTTTGAACGAACAGAGGGGTGAAGTGGAAGTGGGTTTTTTTTTTTTTTTTTTGGCTGATGCTGCATAAGCTTGCTTTCTTGCATCAAATGCCTCTACTAATGCTAATCAGCTAGTAGTAGTCTACTAGTAGACTTGCCTGCGAGGGTCAACCGTGTCAATGTCATGCTGCCACCCTCATGGTCTGAATGACAGGATTCAGGCTGGCGGCAATGCGGGTATGGTGTCTGGGTAGCCCTGACGTTCCACTCGCGAGCTGATTTATTGCATGCCGCATAGCGGGCATCCTTTGGGTTCCGTGGTGGGCGGAGAACCCGGGCACTTAACCATTTCAAAAACTTCATGAATCCTGATACTTACTTCTTCAGGTACCCCAACTCGGTCCCTATCTGCAAATATAGATGAAGACACAGATAGCACAGATAGTACTATTGCTACAAAAAGGACAGTGAAATGAAATACCAACAGGGCTTGTCCCAAGGTTTTTAATTATACATTCAACCGGCAAAAAACGATTGGCAAAATGTCACCCTTCTTTATACAGAAAGTAGGTTCCCCTAAATCAGTTAAGAGGCTCCATTCTGGGGACCTCTTAATTGAGAGTAAAAGTGATAGGCAGTCTGAGCAGCTACTCCTAGCAACATCAATAACTTCTAATCTCTCTTGTCATAAGCACATTACAAATATTGCTTTCTCTGCAGCTAAAAAGCGTGATTTTCTCTTTTTTCCTCTCGGCGTTAGTTTTCTTCCAAACAGCTGTTCACTCTGTACAAATCGCAAATCTGCCCTACCATGGAATATCGTTCCCAAATCTGGGGTGGTGCCCCCAAAACCTCTCTCAGGCTTCTTGATTACATTCAGAAGAGGGCAGTTATGTTAATTAATGATTCATCTCTAACAGTCTCTCCACTTGCTGTCTCATAGACGTACTGTTTCTGCTGCATGCCTCTTCTACAGATACTTCTATGGGCACTGTTCTTCTTAATTGGCTTCTATAATTCCCGCTCTCTCTCTCTCTCTTTAAAAACTGTCCGAACATGTGCCGCCACCAGCCAACATCCATTTACTGTCCAACTTCAAACTCACAGAACCAACTTTTCATCTTCCTTGTTTATTCATTCAACTGCCGTTTTCTGGAACAACCTTCCTTCCTTCATACGTATTTCCTGAAAATTGCTGTCTACAGAAGTTCAAGTCCAATGTCAACAAATATCTTCTTTCGTCTTCTCAACCTCCAAACTAAGCACGGTACTAAGTACTATTGGTTCTAATACCTCTTGTGTTTGGGGTTTTCATAAAAAAAAGATAAGTTTTCTCTATTAGTTTGAAAATTCATGGTGTATTTAGTAGGAAGAAAAAGTTGTTGGTGGGGACATGTTGTAGGAAGTAAAAAAAATTTTGGCGTACACATGGTAGGAATACACCAAGCAACTTTACGATATAAAGTGGCTTCAACAATGCTCCTCGCATACGCACTATTCAGACTCTCTCCAGTCGCTCTGGCAAAGTAGAGGCAGCAAGATTATACACTAGCTGATCTGGAAGCCTCCTAGAGAGTTACCAATAGGCCTGGTCTTGTGTACTAAGGTAAGGCATTCCTCCATGTGGAGTGGGTGCCACATCTTGACCTCTGCTTATGTTGCTTCACACCTCGGTGATCACCCACAGTGTGCTAGGTTGCTGCATTTCAGGACTTGCACATGGGGGTTGCTTCCAGGGCAGAATTGCAGAACAATTTTAATTTTGATTATAATTCTAATGCGAGACTTTTTTTTAACAGTGACTTGTACTTTTAAGTATGTCCGCAGATCTCCTACTCTTAATGCCATTAGTGCCAGCGTGTACAACAATATCACATTTTGTGCCTTAAACGATGACATCTGCTCTATAATGTCATCCTTTTTGCACTATATATTTCCCATTTCCTTGAAAATTGAGTCACCGACAATAACCAGCACATTCTGCCTTGAAGACTGTGTTGACTGATACACAAGAGCGAGCTCTTGTGCTAAGTTGGACAGATGAGAGCTTGATGGGTCCCCCATTTTAATTCCTTTGAGGCTATCTACCCTACTCCTCAAACTCTCACAGATGCCCATCAGAATGCCAAGTTGGAGTATAGTTTATCTGCAATATTATTGATGCCACAGTGAAAGAATTACAGAAGAAAAAAACAAGCAAACAAAAAAATTTGGAGTAGAAATTAGCAGCTGCAGCTTTGCTCATAGTACCCCTCTATATAGTATATTTAACATTATCATAGAAATTAATTCCCATTTAATACATAACATAACTCAACACTACCTGATCTCGCCAGTAAAAGCACCTTTTTCTACTTTATAGCAATTCTGAGCAGCTATTCCAATTTGTGATGGCATCTGCTTTCTTACATGATCCAAGTAAATAGAAGGACATCCAACTACAATTTCTGAAATTTTAATATAATTTTGTGATATAATTGATACACATACAGCAAAATGTCTAATCATATACTTCTTACAAAAAACTAATCATTATTGAATAATAAATAATAAAGGAAAGCTTTTGATACTGTTGCACATGGAAGACTACTGTACACACTGGAGCAGTATGGCATTAAGGGCAAGTTGCTACAATAAATAAAAGGATGGTAGAGTGGTAGGGGTAATCAATGGACACTGCTCATCGTGGACTAATGTTTTTAGTGGTGTCCCCCAGGGTTCAGTGTTGGGTGCCCACTGTTGATTTGTATATTTATCAATGATAATGATGAAGGTATATCAAGCTTAATGTCAAAGTTTTTGGCGCAATGATAATGATGAAGGTATATCAAGCTTAATGTCAAAGTTTGCAGATGATACAAAGGTTGGCAGGGTTGATAACAAAAATGACAGTATGCTGCTGCAATAGGATCGGGAAAAGTTGGGCAGAGGGACTTAGAAGTGGCAACTGAAGTTTAACATTGACAATGTTGAGGACGAGAGTTTCCTGTGCGGACGTGCCTTTCTGCCGCTCTTGGAACAGAGAAGTTTTTTCTGATTTATTTTCTGCTTTATTAGTTTAAATTGACATATTAACTTATTTCTAGAGTAGCTTTATATTCCTATTTACGGTACTTAAAGTTAAAGTAACTTAGATAGAGATTTGTAGGTATTACTTAGTATCGGAAAGGGTATCAAATCCACGTGTTTACCGTTCATAAACAGCAGCCATTGTATGTGAAAATTAATCAGTAAAATCTATTAATTTTGTCGAACTTCATTGGCAATTAAATTGTACTTTTAACTATACATATAACCACTTAGGTTACGGAACATAAATAATTAGTAAAAATAAATCATTAATACATAACTTGATACGGAAGTTATATAAAGGAATTTCGTAGATAACACTCGTTACTGAAACGCGATACAGCATATCCGGAATTCGATAGCATTAGCTTTGTTTAGTATAGTGCATAATATAATATTGTCAATTAATCAGTACATCTATTAATCTTGTTAAACTTCATTGTCAATTATATTGTACTTTTAACTATATATATATATAACGACTTAGAGTACAAACGTAACAAATAATTAATACATACTTGATACGGAAGTTATATAAAGGGAACTCGTAGATAACACTCGATACTGAAAAATAAATATAGCATTATAACTGTGTTAAGATACAAGTTTAAGGTTTTAATTTTGTTCTGGAATTGTAATTTTATTGACATTTAAATCGAAATCATGACTCTGACCAGAGCAGCAAAGCAAAAGGCTCAAGCTAACGGGAGTGCTGTGACTCAGGGGAGAACTGAGGGGGGCAGTTGCCCTCTGAATCACAGCCTTTTACGATGCACTGTTTGCTTGATGTTTGCGGCGCAATCGGGTACGGGACATGATACTGCCATGGGGGATGTCTTTGTGTGTGCACGATGCAAGGAGTGCAAGGAAATTAGGCGACAACTCGGCGTTGTTATGGGCCTATATGAGACCTTGAAGGACAGGGTGGGTGCCCTCGAAGGAAATAAATTGAGGGGCCCATCAAGCTCTCAGCTGCCCATATCAGCGCCAGAGCTTGCACTTGGTCATCTTGCAACACAGAGGCAGCCCCCAAGGCAGAATGCGCTGGTCCCACAGGAACTAGTAGTTGTTGGTGACTCTATTGTCAGGGAAACTGGGAACATGCTTTGTAAAAAGGATAGGTGGAACAGGACCAGGGTATGTCTGCCAGGGACAAAGGTTGATGACGTTGTAGAGCAGATATCATCTTTTAAGGGCACAAAAGGTGATATAGTTGTACACGTTGGCACTAATGATATTAAGAGTAGGAGACCAGCGGAATTACTTAACAAGTACAGGTCACTGTTGAAAAAAAGCCATGAAGTAGGGTTGAATTTGAAAGTGTCTGCAATTCTGCGCAGACACGATAGGAGGGAGTATATGATGAGAGCCTTGTCGATCAATTCGGCCCTAAAAAGATTGTGCAAGGCTCAAGGGGTAGAATTTTTTTCAGCCTGGAATGTACTTGTTAACAGGAGAGATTGCTTCTACAGGGATGGGATACACTTAAATAGAAAGGGTGCAAGAATATTTGCTGATGCTATCGAGGCAGTGTTAGGTGGGTCGGAAAACTGCTAGCTTGGGAGGAGACAAAGACTAATGGATTAACAGTAGCCACTGGCAGAGATGAAAGAGATTCTTGCACTGCTTCTATTGGAATGAGCAGAAGCCTGAAAAACAAGATGCAGGATATTTCAGAGACTGCTGGAAGTCATTGCGGTACAAGTAAACACATGGGTTGTGTTAGGGTAGCCAAGAATAGAAACAGGTGCATGTATACTTGCGTGTACACCAATGCTAGGAGTTTAGTAAATAAATTTGATGAATTTGAGGTATTGCTCAAAACATCAAAGGCAGATATTGTTGGGATATCAGAGACGTGGTGTCACACAGATATAAGGAATGCAGAACTGGAATTTGGGGAGTACAATGTGTATAGAAAGGATAGACAGGACAGGAGGGGAGGAGGGGTTATACTATTAGTTAAAAAACACATTAAATCCAAGGAAGTGAAGCCAGTCGACATTGATGGACAGGGCAGTGTCGAGTCAGTTTCGTGTGACATAAGCATAGGGAAATCAAAATTGAGAGTAGGAGTGTGCTATAGGCCTAATGACTCTGATGAGTATAATAAGATACTGTACAGGGAAATAGAATGGGCCAGTAAATCAGAGAGTCTTATAATGGGGGATTTTAATTTCCCAGATATTGACTGGAATTTGTGGGTTGGTCACTCACACACTAGCAAGGCTTTTGTGGATTTATTGGATGATTGTTTTCTACACCAGCATGTTCGGGAGGCAACTAGAGGGAGTAATACTCTTGATCTGATTATCAGTAGTGATTCTTCATGCATTAGGAATCTGCAGATAAAGGAACCACTGGGTGGCAGTGATCACAGTGTGCTGAAGTGGGATTTACTCAAGGAGGTAACTACCATCAGAGGTAAAGGGAAGGGTTTTTGCTTTCGTAAAGGCGACTATGATGGTCTGAGACAGTATTTAAATTCTATACAGTGGGACCAACTGATGATGTTACCAACAGCAAATTCAAAATGGGAAGCATTCAAGGAACTAATCTTGGAAGCTACCAGGCTTTACATACCAACCAAGAAATATTGGTTGGTATGTAAAGGTTCTGTATCAAGGTTCTGGCCTAAATGGTTGTCAGATGAACTAATGAGACATATGGCAGAGAAGAAAAATGCATGGGATACATACAAATTAATGGGTGACATGGAAGCCTATGATAGATATAAGTTGGTCTGTAACAAAGTCACAAAGGAGATTAGGCAGGCAAAGGCAGATTATGAGAAATCCTTGGCAAAGGATGCAAAGAAAAACAGAAAAGAGTTCTTTACCTATTTAAACTCAAGAAGGAAAGGGATGAATCAGATTGGTCCACTGGATGTTGATAGTTCAACACTTGAGGATCCAGCTCAGGTGGCTAACAATCTAAACGAGTATTTTGCATCTACATTCACACATGAGGAGTTATTCAGGAAGGGGAATGTCGTAGGTGAAGTAAACATTGGCAGTGAGCTAGATGATTTTCTAATAACTGAGAGGAAAGTGGAGGAGAAATTGTTGAGGATAAACATAAAAAAGGCACCCGGGGTGGATGGGATCTATCCAGTTATATTAAAGGAGGCAGCAAAGGAAGTAAGCAAACCCCTAGCCATAATTATGAGAGCTTCTTTGGACTCAGGGGAGGTACCCATGGACTGGAGATGTGCAAATGTAACCCCAATTCACAAAGGAGGTTCAAAGGCTGACACAAGTAATTATAGACCTGTTAGTTTAACTTCGGTTCCAGGAAAATTAATGGAGGCACTGGTTATAGAAGCACTGCAGGATCATCTGGACAAGAATTCAGTTATAGCTCAAACACAGCTTGGCTTTGTTAAGGGCAGGTCTTGTCTGACCAATTTGATCGGATACTATGATGTAGTCACAAAAGAACTGGATGCAGGGAATAACTTTGATATTATATATTTGGATCTTAGAAAGGCTTTTGATACTGTTGCGCATGGAAGACTGCTGCACAAATTGGAGAAGTGTGGCATTGGAGGCAAATTGCTGCTATGGATAAAGGGATGGTTGAGTGGCAGAAGACAGAGAGTGGTAATCAATGGACACTGCTCAACGTGGACTAATGTTATTAGTGGAGTTCCTCAGGGTTCAGTGTTGGGTCCATTGTTGTTTTCTGTATTTATAAATGATATTGATGATGGTGTATCAGGCTTAATGTCCAAGTTTGCAGATGATACCAAGGTTGGCAGGGTTGTTAAGGACACTACTGATACTATGCTGCTGCAACAGGATCTGGAAAGGTTGAGCAGATGGGCTGAGAGGTGGCAAATGAAGTTTAACATTGACAAATGTAAAGTACTACATATGGGAAACAGTAACCCCAGATCAACGTATCAACTCTGTGGTACTACGCTGACAGTTGTAGAGAATGAAAAGGACCTGGGGGTAATTGTGCAGGCAGATATGAAGTTCTCTGAGCAGTGCAGACGAGCTGCAAGAGTAGCTCATGGTGTCTTGTCAATGATATACAGGAATTTTTCTAGCAGGGACAGGGATGTGATTATTCCCTTGTATAAGGCATTGGTCAGGCCACACCTTGAGTACTGTATACAGGTCTGGAGGCCTCATTTCAAGAAGGATGTAGAGCTGCTGGAACGAGTACAGAGAAGGGCAACAAGATTAGTGAATGGAAAAAAAGGGTTGCTCTTACGAAGAAAGGCTTAAGTTTTGCAAATTACAGAGCCTGGAGACTAGGCATCGGCGAGGTGATCTGATAGAGGTGTATAAGGCTTTGAATGGCTTGAGCATGCTCAATGCCGATGGGATTCTTCCTCTTGCTCAGAATAATCACCTGAGAGGGCATAAATTCAAATTGAGGAAGGACGGATGTCGGATAGATGTGCGGAAATTTGCCTTTAGCCAGCGGGCAGTTGGTTTGTGGAATAAACTCCCATCGCTTGTTGTTGAAGTTGATAGCCTAAACAAATTTAAGGCTCAGCTGGACAGGTATTTCGAACGAACGGAGAGGTGAAATGGGAGTAGTGGGTTTTTTTTTTTTTTTTTGGCTGATGCTGAATAAGCTTGCTTTCTTGCATCATATGCCTCTACTAATGCTAATGCTAATGCTAAATGCAAAGTACTGCACATCAGTAACAGTAACCCCAGAGAAATGTACCAACAGGGTGATGTTACACTCAGGGTAGTGGAGAATGAGGACTTCATATATGACTGCACAATTACCCCCAGGTAATTGTGCAGTCATATGAAGTTTTCTGAGCAGTGCAGACAGGCTGCAAGAGTAGGTCACGGGGTCTTGTCAATGATATACAGGAATTTTGCTAGCAGGGATACGGAGGTGATTATCCCCTTGTAAAAGGCAATGGTCAGGCCACACCATTGCCTTATACAAGGCATACAGGTCTGGAAACCTCATTTTAGGAAGAATGTGGAGTTGCTAGAACAAGTACAAAGAATTGCAACAAGACTAGTGAGGGGAACAAAGGGGGTGCTCTTACGAAGAAAGGCTTAAGTTCTGCAAATTTGCAAGTCACCCTACTGAAGAGGGCAGCCACATATGCGTCCTTCAAAATTGCGTGTGATGAAAAAGACATTAATAATGTTGCTGCCACTTCCCTTCTGGCCAGTGGGAGCTCTCATCAGCCCTTTTTATCACAACGGCCATCCAAGATTAAAACCACCTCGCTATGTATTTCCCAGTAAGCCAACCACAAACTCAGAAGTATGAAGCCAAAGGAAGGAAACCAGGCCATCGCAGAATATATGCACCCCGCCAGTTACACAGGATAATGAACCTCTACCGGATCGCCAGGCAGATGTCAATCAAATTTCTACAATAGTCACTACCCGACACATGATACAAAGTAAGACTATACCTCGTAGAAGACCTACTAGGTACAGATAAAACCGTTATCCGCAGGGAAGATTTTTTATCAGAATGTTAAGAGCATACGAAACAAGATGGACACATTGGAACAATTGCTCTTGTCACGGTCTGCTGATGTTATCTGTCTCACCGAGACCTGGCTCAGCCACATCAAGAGTCTCTAGTCACTGCTGGATACAAGACCTACTTCAAATCCAGATCTGTAATGAGGGGTGGAGGAGTAGTCCTGTGTGTATGTGACATAGCACTTCAAATCATCTCGGTTGTCTACTCGGATTCAGAGCTTTATGAGGCATTACTTGTCACTTAAGAAGTCCACACAGTACTCTTAGATACAGCAGTTGTTTACATTCCACCTGTCCCTAGTCTAGAAATGATAAATAATGTAGTAGACTGGCTTCTCAACAAATTACATGTGGCAGCCACCCATATAGTATGTGGAGATTTCAACCTTCCACCACAGCTCAATAACCTGCTGGACACCATGTTAAATAAACTGCAGCCATGCTCCATCTCTCTTATCAATGACCAACCTATTTTATCGATCTCTCTTATCAATCTATTTTCACCTCTTGTAAGAGGTGAAAATAGACCTGACCTAATTCTGTCTTCTGGTAAATGTATAATTGATGTTCTTCCCTAAACGTTCTTTCCATCCAATCATAGCCCAATTGCAATGTTCATAATGCTACCGTATGTGGACTTCAATGCCAAGGAAAAAATTAAGAGCCAGCTTGTTACTTCGCCAGACTTTCTGGACCCAAATAAATGCTTATTTGCTGCCAGTTATATCCCATGGGAATGTCTACTCAAATATGATGCCTTATCTGCAACAATGACTTTCATCAACCGGTGAAATACCACCACTTTGCTTATTGGAGGCTTGAAGTGGTGTGAAACCCATGTTTAGTCTCTAGAGCAAAGTTTCCGGCACTCCCCCTCCCCCCATACTTCTCCAACCCATGCACGGTACTAAGTACTATAGGTTTTGATAGCTTTTGTGTTTGGGGTTTTCATAAAAAAAAAAAAAAAAAAAAACTCTTAACCAGTTGGATCAACTCTATTACAGAATTTGAGGCTTCCAAAGTAGTAAGGATATCATCAAGATCGAAAACCTGATGGAACTCTAGCCTAACTGCGTTGTTTAAACTAAAGCAAACTCTGCACAGAAAATGGAAACTGTCTAATGACACACAAAATAGAATTAACTACTGAATTAACCAGAGCAATATTTAATAGGGAAAAATCTAGAGCAATCAATCGCTACATGAAGACACACTTGACAGGGGAAAGCTACCTTGCCACACACATAAAAGTGACACAAATCAGGGGCATGACAAAGAAGCGTGGATGGATCACATCAGCAGATTCTCCAGCATATATCATGAGTCTCAAGTCTGGGAGTTTGAATGGGATCAATTAGTTGACAATGAGATGGAGTCTGTTCTTATCACTAAAGAAGCACTAATAAAAATAAATTTTCTGTTTATACTCCGGCACAACAACCAAGTCAGTAGAGTTTACAATAAATCGTCAATACAAATATTTATCGTATTTAGTAATCACGGACTTGAACTCTGGTCCATATTCAGAGTATTAACTCCCTCAGGGCAACTAAGACAGTTGGAATTATGGAGTGCCCCACTTCATGGTAAAGTGTCTCAGCCCTTACCTAATTGAACCACTCCAAGCAATTTATAGCTCTATCCTTGCTTACCGAGTTTTCCCTGAGAACTGGAATAAGTACGCTGTAATTCCAATGCTGAAAATTACAAAGCCTAACCTCGTGGGGCACTATAGGCATATATCTACTGCATCTAGCCTGTTAAAAGTACTGGATAAAGCCCTACTGCCAAAGTTGTTGAATCAGATACTGGCCGGGCAGCCTCAACAAATTCATTATTCAATAACTACAAGATCAACAATTACTAACCTCCTCATAGTTCAACCACGATACTAAATACTTTCCAAGCCAGAAAGAAAATTGCAATAATTTATGCTGATATAAAAGCGCCTTCGATAGTCTGGATGCACATGCCTTATTTCATCTGCTCCAACACGCCTTCCAAATAAAAGGATATTTGCTGAAGTTCCTACAGGCCTTACTTACTTGTCAGTCCATTTATTACCATACAGATAGTCAGATCATCCAATGCCAACTCCATGCAGGAGTTCCACAGGGTGGAGTCTTATCTGGACTCCTCTTTACCACCATGATGATCCCATTCTGCAAGGGTAGGGATGATGTATGCACTTATGAAGGCAATATTAAGATCCTAACACCCATCCAACTGTCCATGACCAATAGTGCATTGTGTGACCAGATTAATAAGCTTCTGAACTTATTTGTATACTTAGATAAATTTGGGTTGGCCCTAAATCCACAGAAGACTGTAATCATGGTGTACTCGTTCAAAAAATCGCCTACACTCGTACACCTGAAACTTAAGGGCAAACCTATCCCAGTTGTTGAGACGCATAGAGATCTGAGAGAAACATTTGATACTAAACTTATGTTCAAGTCGCATATTGACCTTATTGTAAAGAAAATGAACTACTTATGTTGGGCAACAAAACAGCACCTCTTGCACATGAACCAGACTACAACGACTGCATGATATTTAAGAACCACAGTTTATTCGGCCATTTTGCATGGCGCTGAATTGTGGGCGTCACCCCTACCCACATTAGGAGAATATATGCGAGCGAATTCTGGCTGCTGAAGTGAGCAAACCATAAGCACCATCTCCCTCAACATTTAAGGACCACACAGCTTTCTAAACAGATTAAACTGCAGCGTTTCCCAGACATCATTGCCTAGAAACTATTAATAACCACAATCAAAATTATGACTGGCACGATATCTTCACCACGCTTCTGGCAGCTCTGTGAGTGGCACATCCCGCCATCTGCATTAAGAGGTACCAAATCCTTGAGAATGAAGACAAACATACTGAAGATGGCTGAAAGGTTTATACCCGCCAGTGCATTAGAATCAATTCAGTGCCAAACACATATCAAAATTGACCTACAAAGGCTCATAGAATATCAGAAATCTAGGAAACAAACCGCAGTGTGGTTCACTGAGGTTACTGTTGCCTAGTAGTGTGAATTTCTGTCAAGAGCTATGTGTACGCAATTGAATAGCTTATATCTCGCACAAGTTGATTCAGTGGATGTGATGTTAAGATTAACTTTTGTATTACAATTGCCAGGACTCTACACAGAAATGTAGTAATGAGTAATGCAGTTTATATTTCATCTTTTTGTGTACATTTTACCATTCTTGTATATTTTAGCCATTCTTTTATTTTCATTTTATGGTAATCCCCTGGCATTTTCAGCCATGAAGGCAATTTGTCACTTACCAATGTACACCGATATTTTATATTTGGTAGGACAAATCAAGATTTAATTTAATTGCAGCATCTGGAGACTAGGCATTTGAAGGTGATTTGATTGAGGTATATAATGCCTTCAACAGACTGAGCAGGCTCAGCATTGATGGCATTCATACTCTTGCTAAGATTACAAATCGGAGGGGGCATAAACCGAAACTGAGAAAGACAGTTGTCAAATAGATGTGCTGAAATTTGCCTTTAGCCAGCAGGAAATTGATTGCTGGAACAAACATCCATCTGTCATTGTGGATGTTGATAGCTTAAATTCAAGGAGGAAGTGGACAAACCTTTGGAGCAAATGGATGGGTGAAATGGGAGGGTTAGCATTAGCATAGGCGTTTGATGCAAGAAAGCAAGCTTATACAGCATCAGAAAAAAAAAAAAAAAAAAAACCCACTTCCACTTCACCCCTCTGTTCGTTCGAAATGCCTTTCTAGCTGAGCCTTAAACTTATTTATGCTATCAACTTCCACGACAAGGGATGGAAGTCTGTTCCACCAACCAACCACCCGCTGGCTAAAGGCAAATTTCCGCACGTCAATCCTACATCTGTCTTTTCTAAATTTGAATTTATGCCCTCTCAGGTGATTATTCTGAGCAAGAGAAAGAATACCATCAGCATTGAGCATGCTCAAACCATTCAAGGCTTTATACACCTCTATCAGATCACCTCGCTGGTGCCTAGTCTCCAGACACTGTAATTTGCAAAACTTAAGCCTTTCTTTGTAGGAGCACCCCTTTGTTCCGTTCACTAATCTTGTTGCCCTTCTCTGTACTCGTTCGAGCAGCTCTACATCCTTCTTGAAATGAGGCCTCCAGACTTGTATACAGTACTCTAGGTGTGGCCTGACCATTGCCTTATACAAGGGAATAATCACCTCCTTATCCCTGCTAGAAAAATTCCTGTATATCATTGACAATACACCATGAGCTACTCTTGTACCCGTCTGCACTGCTCAGAGAACTTCATATCTGCCTCCACAATTACCACCAGGTCCTTTTCATTCTCTACCACTGTCAGTGTAGTACCACAGGGTTGATACGTTGCTGTTTCCCATATGTAGTACTTTACATTTGTCAATGTTAAACTTCATTTGCCACCTCTCAGCCCATCTGCTCAACCTTTTCAGATCCTGTTGCAGCAGCATAGTGTCAGTAGTGTCCTTGAAACCCTGCCAACCTTCGTATCGTCTGCAAACTTGGGACATTAAGCTTGATATACCATCATCAATATCATTTATAAATACAGAAAACAATAATGGACCCAACACTGAACCCTGAGGGACTCCACTAATAACATTAGTCCACGATGAGCAGTGTCCATTGATAACCACTCTGTCTTCTTCCCCCTCAACCACCCCTTTATCCATAGCAGCAATTTTCCACCAATGCCACACTGGTCCAATTTGTGCAGCTGTCGTCCATGTGCAACAGTATCAAAAGCCGTTCTAAGATCCAAGTATATAATATCAAAGTTATTCCCTGCATCCAGTTCTTTTGTGACTGCATCATAGTATCCAATCAAATTGGTCAGGCAAGACTTCCCCTTAACAAAACCATGCTGTGTCCGAACTATAACTGAAGTCTTGTCTAGATGATCCTGCAGTGCTTCATTAACCAGTGCCTCCATTAATTTTCCTGAAACAGAAGTTAAACTCACAGGTCTATAATTACTTGTATCAGCCTTTGATACTCCTTTGTGAATTGGGGTCACATTTGCACATCTCCAGTCTGTGGGTACCTTCCCTGAGTCCAAGGGAGCTCTCATAATTATGGCTAAGGGTTTACTTACTTCCTTTGCTGCCTCCTTTAATATAACTGGATAGATCCCATCCACCCCTGGTGCCTTTCTTGTGTTTATCTTCAACAGTTTCCCCTCCACTTTACTCTCAGTTATTACAAGATTCTCTAGCTTACTGCCAGAGTTGAATACACCTCTGGCATTCCCCTCGCTGAATAACTCCTCATGTGTGAAAGTCGATGCAAAATATTCATTTAGTTTGTTAGCTAACTGTGCAGGATTATCAACAGTTGACCATCGGTATCAAATGGACCAATGTGATTCATCCCCTTCCTTCTAGAGTTTATATAAGTAAAGAACTCTTTGCTGTTTTTCTTTGCATCCCTTGCCAAAGATTTCTCGTAATCTGCCTTCGCCTGCCTAACCTCCTTTGTAACTTGGTTACAGATCAACTTGTACCTATCATAGGCTTCTGTGTCACGTGTTAATTTGTATGTATCCCATGCATTTTTCTTCTTTGCCATATGTCTCATTAGTTCATCTGACATCCATTTAGGACTAAACCTTGAACAATATTTCTTAGTTGGTATGTAAAGCATAGTAACTTCCAAGATAAGTTCTTTGAATGCTTCCCATTTTGAATTTGCTGTTGGTAACATCATCAGCTGGTCCCACTGTATAGAATTTAAATACTGTCTCAATCGATCGTAGTTGCCTTTACGAAAGCAATAACCCTTCCCTTTTACCCCTAATGGTAGTTACCTCTTTGAGTAAATCCCACTTCAGCACACTGTGATCACTGCCACCTAGTGGTTCCTTTATCTGCAGATTCTTAATGCATGAAGAATCACTACTGATAATCAAATCATGAGTATTACTCCCTCTCGTTGCCTCCCGAAAATGCTGATGTAGAAAACAATTATCCAATAACTCCACAAAAGCCTTGCTAGTGTGTGAGTGAGTGACCAGCCCACAAATTCCAGTCAATATCTGGGAAATTAAAATCCCCCATTATAAGACTCCTTGATGTACTGGCCCACTCTATTTCCCTGTACAGTTTCTTATTATACTCATCAGAGTCATTAGGCCTATAGCACATTCCTACTCTCAATTTTGATATCCCAATGCTTATGTCACACCCAACTGATTCGACACTGCACTGTCCGGCGATGTCGACTGGCTTCACTTCCTTGGATTTTATGTGTTTCTTAACTAATAACATAACCCCTCCTCCCTTCCTATCCTATCCTGTCTATCCTTTCTGTAGACGTTGTACTCCCCTTTTTTCTTTTTTTTTTGGCTGATGATACTTTCTTGCATAATATGCATCTACTAATAAGCTTGCTTTCTTGCATAATATGCATCTACTAATAAGCTTGCTTTCTTGCACCATATGCATCTACTAATGCTAATAATATCTCAAACATAACATAATGAAACCTACTTATAGTTAGGCTAACAAAATATCTAAAAAAAATTTAACTTAATTTTAAGTTTAAAATATACTAAAATTAACATTAAAATTAATCAATGTACACTAATGCAATATCGATGCATGTACACTAATGCTAGGAGAAAAAATAAATTGATAAATTCGAAATACTGATTAAGTCATCAAATGCAGACACTGCAGAGATAGTGGAGACATGGTGTCACTTAGTTATAAACAATGCTGAATTTGAATATGGGGAGTAAAATGTAGACAGGAATGACAGAGAGTTTAGTAGATAAATTCTTATGTTCTTAGTTAAAAAGCACATAAAATCTAAGGCAATACATCCAGTTGACATATATGGTTGGTTGGTGCAATGTTGAGACAATCTTGTGCAATATAAGCACTTGGAAAACAAAACTGAGAGTAGGAGTGTGCTATAGGTCTAGAGACTGTAATGACTATACCAAACAGCTATACGGAGGAATTGTGGGTCAGTAAATTAGAACGTCTTATAAATGAGGGATTTTAACTTTCAAGATGTTGACTGGAATTTGTTGGTTGGTAACTCACACACTAGAAAGACTTCTAGATTTATGGATGACTGTTTTCTACACAGCACATTAGAAAGGCAACAAGAAAAAGTAATACTCATTAGCAGAGGCATACGATGCAAGAAAGCAAGCGCTTATGCAGCATCAGCCAAAAAAAACCCCTCCCATTTCATCCCTCCATTCGTTCCAAATGCCTGTCCAGCTCAGCCTTAAATTTATTTAGACTATTAGCTTCTACAACAAAAGATGGAAGCCTGTTCCACCAATCAACTACTGGCTAAAGGCAAATTTCCGCACCTCTATTCTACAACTATCTTTCTTAAATTTGAAACTGTGCCCCCTCAGGTTTTTAGTCTGAGCAAGAGGAAGAATCCCATCAGCATTCAGCTTTCTCAACCCATTCAAGGCCTTATACACCTCAATCAGATCACCTCGCAGGTGCCTCCTCTCCAGGCGCTGCAATTTGCAGAACTTAAGACTTTATTGGTAAGAGCATCCCTTTGTTCCCTTCACCAATCTTGTTGTCCTTCTTTGTACTCGTTCTAACAACTCTACATCCTTCCTAAAATGAGGCCTCCAGACCTGTACACAATACTCTAGACGTGGCCTGACCGGGATCTGGAAAAGTGATCCCTCGAATTTCACCTCCCACACCTAATTTTTTAATAATTCTAATTTATTTTGTTTTAATAGAATAAATGCACATTAGTATTGTTTAAAACTCGAAGTTGTGTGCAATGCCTCCAAGGTAATCAATCACATTACGATTTTGAAAATCTTGGACTATTCTTTTGATTCTAGCAGAAATTGCAGCATACTTCTTGTTTCTTTGATTGGAATTACCGGCAATTAGTTGTGTAATTTCAAAATTGTGCAGCCCTTGTTGCTTCTTTAAAGGATCAATGAATCGGTAAATATTTGGGAATAAAGTAGCACAAGTTTCCTGAAATCCTCTGTGCCACCCCCTCCACGCCTGTTGTTGATACGTTGCTGATCATTCAGTGTTGGTGTGTAAACATTCCACAATTCAATGGCAAAAATGGGTAATTGCTGGCCTCTCCGTTGTCTTCTTCCAATATATGTATCTTCAAAGTAGTTAGCAATCACCATAGCTTCAATGGGGAAGTCATCAGCTTCAACTAAACCTTCAAATGCTTGAATAATGTTAGCAGGAGGAATAAATGCCAATGCCGGAATCATTCGGATCCAACGAGCAAATTCGTGGTCTTGTTCATATCGGGCTTTTAAACCTTCATTCTGTACCTTTCACCAAACGCTTTGGGAAAGATGAAAAAAAACAACCAGTATTTACAATACCAGGAAATTCTTGTTGGAAGGTTTGCACGGCACTGTTCAAAATCTGTAATAAGTCGCTGAGGTTAGAGACCCGATTGTAGATTTTTAACTTCTTGAAGCAACTTGATGTATGTGACACGAGTGGCAGACGCACGTAGACTACTGGAATAACTGCCTTGAATTGAACCACATGAATTGCATATAGCTGCAGGAAATGCATGGGTACTGTGCTAAAAGTTCCATAAGAAAACTACTCCTGGCTACGCACCAATAACTGAAGATTGTTACTAGTAGAAAAAATAAGCATACGACATGGGAGCAGTTCGTCCTGAGAATCATACATCAAAAACTGTTGTACATTGCCATTGATAATAATTTCTTGATAATTTTGCGGAATTAATAGGTCCTGGAGATTGCTCAGTAAAGCAGGAGTATCATCATTGCATCAAACATGACAAATGGTTCATTTAAGTGAATCCTTTTTAGGAAGTAATGCTGTAACATTGGCATGAGCCTCTGCAATTACTGATAAAACAATTTGCTGTGGCCGTTCGTTCGTGGTTGTTTCATGTTGCCGTATTTGACCAATCAATTGCAATGCTTCCGACCTTGCAGCTTGAGCTGAATGGTTATGTCTAGTTACAACTTTCACAACTGGGCCTTGCAAACCCTCTGTCCAAACACACCCTTTGCAGGTGGAACGTTTTTCACAAACCCAGATTCCATGTTGTTCATCTACAGTTCTCTTTGATAACACGTAAATATGGTTGTCATCATCTACCAATTTTCTTTTGCCTCATATTGACGGAACTCTTTTTGCCATTGTACACACAGGATTAATCAATCAAGATGCAAAAATAATATGCAGATATTGCACTGCCTGCAACGCTCAACTTGTTCACGCGGTGCACCGCCGATAATGAGGCGACGAAAACAGCAAACGCACGCTGTCAACTGCGCCAGGAAATGTGAGGAGAGCCAGATGCAGGAACTTTTATTTTTTGAATTTAGACAAATCAGAACAAGATTCACTTGTTACTGAAAAGACTCCTATAAGATTAGTCACTGTTCCCCCCCCCATGTCCATCACTAACCACGTGACTATCGCCATCGTGGTTGAGTATGTATTCTTTCCATTGTGAAAGGATTAACAGTTCCAGTTAATCCTTTCACAAGGAAAGAGAACCCGGAAGACATACAAAAGGGTAGATTTTAGTTTAAAAGCTACGTGACAATTTGTACATGAATGTAATTTTGAAAATTTGTTCGGAAAAGTTAGAGTTATCAGAAGTTCAGTTTGAGTAATCAAGAGAGTTTAACATTGAATCTCCACTAAAGGGGCTGGGACTTCAATAAAAACTCGAGTTATCGAGAGTTGACTGTATTTACATTTTTGTAACCTACTCATCTGCTGGGGGCGAAATGTGCTGGGGGCAAAATGCGAGGTCAGGCTACTTTTCCGTAAAGCAGCCTGACCATTGCCTTGTATAACAGGATAATGACCTCCAAATAGGCATCTGCTGCTTTTTTGTCCGAACTAGCTGCCTCTCCAAGCCTAACAACACTATGAATTCCAGTTCATCGATGAAACTTCTCGAACCAGCCTCTACTTGCTTTAAATTCGTCAACGCTAGCATCACTTGTATTCAGCGCTTTCGCCACTAAATCACCGTGCAAAAGTAAAGCCTTCTCGCATATTAGGGCCTCGATAACACTATCTCCAGCAAGCTGCTTTTCATTAATCCAAACTAACAATAATTTTTCTAATACTTCTAACACTTGAGACCTTTGCTTCGTTAACATAGTCACTCCTTTAGCCACATCAGCGTCTATAGCACATCTTAGTTCTTTAAGATAGTACAGATCGTAGATTTAGCCATGTCGTACTGCTTGGGGAGATCAGAAACACGAACACCATTCTTATGTTTAGTTATTATTTCCTTCTTCGTTTCTACTGTAATACACTTAGGCTTCTTTACACCACTGTCACTAACACTTTTCACTTTCTTGGGAGCCATAATGAGGGTTAATTTACAGCAAAAAGCAAAAAAAAATTGTATCAAGAACAACGTAACGACAAACAATGTTCACAGCTTGCAAACCTGAGTACAACTGATGCTGTTCGCGAGCCGAAAACATGGCGCTAAAGCCACGTTTGTGCGCCGAGGCATTGTTCGCGGGTCGAGTCAATTTGTTCGGAAATTGTGTTCATGACTAGAGGCATTCATGACTTGAAGCACGACTGTATTTGTTTTTTCAAGTCTTTCAAAAACCAGAAGGCATATGCTATTCACCTAAAAAAATTCAGAGGATATACAGCATATCCTAAATTTTGGCCAGTCTGGGTACGAGTGTAGCCTGTGCGGACGAAGCTCTTTTACGCTCTTGGAACAGAGAAGTTTTTCCTGATTTATTTTCTGATTTATTAGCTTAAATTGTCATATTAACTTATTTATAGAGTAGCTTTATATTCCTAGTTACGATACTTAGTTTAAAGTTAACTTAGACAGAGATTTTGTAGGTATTACTTAGTATCGGTAACGGTATCAAATCCATGTGTTACAAATTGAACGAGAGGTCTTTTTTTTTTTTTTTTCCTAATTTAGTCGATTTATTAATCAATTGTTATATTAAATTATCTTCTATAAGTAGATTATAGAACTAGTCAGGCCGACCGGGCTAGCCGAGTGGGTAAAGTACCTGCCCGGCAACCCAAAGGTCGCGGGTTCGATTCCCGCCTCGGGCTTGGATCAAAGTACTGCAAAAACCTTGGGAGGTGCAATATGGCCACAGAAGCCGATGCGCCAACAACTACCAAATCAAAAAAAAAAAAAAAAGAACTAGTCAGGATCCTTAGTTTATTCTAAATTGAGGTAGCGAGATTTGGAAGCTAATCAATACTTACGAGTCCGTAGAAGTACCGTTCGTGAATTCCCGCCATTTTTACATGATAGCATAAGCTTAGTGTAGTATAGTGCATAATATAATATTGTCAATTAATCAGTAAATCTATTAATCTTGATAAACTTTATTGTCAATTAAATTGTACTTTTAACTCTATATATATATATATATATATAGCATTAGCATTAGTAGAGGCATATGATACAAGAAAGCAAGCTTATTCAGCATCAGCCAAAAAAAACAAAAAAAAAAAAAGAACCACTACTCCCATTTCACCCCTCCGTTCGTTCGAAATACCTGTCCAGCTGAGCCTTAAATTTGTTTAGGCTATCAACTTCAACAACAAGCGATGGGAGTCTATTCCACAAACCAACTGCCCGCTGGCTAAAGGCAAATTTCCGCACATCTATCCGACATCCATCCTTCCTCAATTTGAATTTATGCCCTCTCAGGTGATTATTCTGAGCAAGAGGAAGAATCCCATCGGCATTGAGCATGCTCAAGCCATTCAAAGCCTTATACACCTCTATCAGATCACCTCGCCGATGCCTAGTCTCCAGGCTCTGTAATTTGCAAAACTTAAGCCTTTCTTCGTAAGAGCAACCCTTTGTTCCATTCACTAATCTTGTTGCCCTTCTCTGTACTCGTTCCAGCAGCTCTACATCCTTCTTGAAATGAGGCCTCCAGACCTGTATATATATAATGACTTAATCGTAACAAATAATTAATACATAACTATAGTGGTACACGTGATACGGAAGTTATATAAAGGGAACTCGTAGAAAACACTAGATACCGAAAAAATAAATATAGCGTTATAACTGTTTTGGGATATAACTTAAGGATTTAATTTTGTTTTGAAATTTTATTGAATTAAATCAGAATCATGATTCAGACCAGAGCAGCAAAGCAAAAGGCTCAAGCTAATGGAGTGCTGTGGTTCAGGGGAGAACTGAGGGGGGCAGTTGCCCTCTGAATCACAGTCTTTTAAAATGCGAGGTCAGGCTACTTTTCCATAAAGCAGCCTGACCATTACCTTGTATAACAGGATAATGACCTCCAAATAGGCATCTGCTGCTTTTTTGTCCGAACTAGCTGCCTCTCGGAGCATTCGGGTACGGGACATGATACTGCCAAGGGGGATGTCTTTGTGTGTGCACGATGTAGGGAGTGCAAGGAAATCAGGCGACAACTCAGCGTTGTTATGGGCCTTTATGAGAGCTTGAAGGACAGGGTGGATGCCCTCGAAGGAAATAAATTGAGGGACCCATCAAGCTCTCAGCCGCCCACATCAACGCCAGAGCTTGCACTTGGTCATCAGGCAACACAGAGGCAGGCCCCTAGGCAGAATGCGCTGGTCCCACAGGAACTAGTAGTTGTTGGTGACTATTGTCAGGGAAGCGGGGAACATGCTTCGTAAAAACGATAGGTGGAACAGGACCAGGGTATGTCTCCCAGGGGCAAAGGTTGATGACGTCGTAGAGCGGATATCATCTTTTAAGGGCACAAAAGGTGATATAGTTGTACACGTTGGCACTAATGATATTAAGAGTAGGAGACTGGCGGAATTACTTAGCAAGTACAGGTCACTGTTGAAAAAAAGCCGTGAACTAGGGTTGAATTTGAAAGTGTATGCAATTCTGCCCAGACACGATAGGAGGGAGTATATGATGAAAGCCTTGTCGATCAATTCGACCCTGGAGGGATTGTGCAAGGCTCAAGGGGTAGAATTTTTTTCAGCCTGGACTGTACTTGTTAACAGGAGAGATTGCGTCTACAGGGATGGGATACACTTAAATAGAAAGGGTGCAAGAATTTTTGCTGATGCTGTCGAGGCAGAGTTAGGTGGGTCGGAAAACTGCTAGTTGGGGGGGGATACAAGGACTAATAGATTAACAGTAGCCACTGGCAGAGGTGGAAGTGATTCTTGCACTGCTTCTATTGAAATGAGCAGAAGTCTGAAAAACAAGATGCAGGATATTTCAGACTGCTGGGAGTCATTGCGGTACAAGTAAACACATGGGTTGTGTTAGGGTAGCCAAGAATAGAAACAGGTGCATGTATACCTGCGTGTACACCAATGCTAGGAGTTTGGTAAATAAATTTGATGAATTTGAGGTATTGCTCAAAACATCAAAGGCAGATATTGTTGGGATATCAGAGACATGGTGTCACACAGATATAAGGAATGCAGAACTGGAATTTGGGGAATACAATGTGTATAGAAAGGATAGACAGGACAGGAGGGGAGGAGGGGTTATGCTATTAGTTAAGAAACACAAAGTCCAAGGAAGTGAAGCCAGTCGACATCGATGGACAGGGCAGTGTCGAGTCAGTTTGGTGTGACATAAGCATAGGGAAATCAAAATTGAGCGTAGGAGTGTGCTATAGGCCTAATGACTCTGATGAGTATAATAAGATATTGTACAGGGAAATAGAGTGGGTCAGTAAATCAGAGAGTCTTATAATGGGGGATTTTATTTTCCCAGATATTGACTGGAATTTGTGGGTTGGTCACTCGCACACTAGCAAGGCTTTTGTGGATTTATTGGACGATTGTTTTCTACATCAGCATGTTCGTGAGGCAACAAGAGGGAGCAATACTCTTGATCTGATTATCAGTAGTGATTCTTCATGCATTAAGAATCTGGAGATAAATGAACCACTAGGTGGCAGTGATCACAGTGTGTTAAAGTGGGATTTACTAAAGGAGGTAACTACCATCAGAGGTAAAGGGAAGGGTTTTTGTTTTCGTAAAGGCGACTATGATGGTCTGAGACAGTATTTAAATTCTATACAGTGTGACCAACTGATGATGTTACCAACAGCAAACTCAAAATGGGAAGCATTCAAGGAACTAATCTTGGAGGCTACCAGGATTTACATACCAACTAAGAAATATTGTTCAAGGTTTAGGCCTAAATGGTTGTCAGATGAACTAATGAGACATGTGGCAGAGAAGAAAAATGCATGGGATACATACAAATTAATTATATAATATCGGTGTAAATACACCATAGTTAACCCATATATTTGAGCTACGATTGTAGCGTAGAAGGCGGTGTAAATACACCATAGTTAACCCATATATTTGAGCTACGATTGTAGCGTAGAAGGCATCGTTTTAAATGTATCTCATAATGTGGTTGCCTTCACAACAAGATAGCTACTATTGAATTACTTCAAATAAATAACGCTTCTCTAGTAGAGAAGGCTACTGTTATTTATTTTCAGCGGTACCACCACCCAGACGATCGTTTCGAAGCTTTTTGGCTTCGTCATCAGTGAGCGGGTAGGTACCCAGGTAATACAACAAGCCATCTCAGTTGCGAAGTTATATCCACATTATGAGAGATGCCAGAAGGGTGTGGTGGTAATGTATTTGGAAAATTAAATGCACTAGGCATAATCCTTATGGGTTTTGATAATTAACTATATAATATCGGTGTAAATACACCATAGTTAACCCATATATTTGAGCTACGATTGTAGCGTAGAAGGCATCGTTTTAAATGTATCTCATAATGTGGTTGCCTTCACAACAAGATAGCTACTATTGAATTACTTCAAATAAATAACGCTTCTCTAGTAGAGAAGGCTACTGTTATTTATTTTCAGCGGTACCACCACCCAGACGATCGTTTCGAAGCTTTTTGGCTTCGTCATCAGTGAGCGGGTAGGTACCCAGGTAATACAACAAGCCATCTCAGTTGCGAAGTTATATCCACATTATGAGAGATGCCAGAAGGGTGTGTAATTAACTATATAATATCGGTGTAAATACACCATAGTTAACCCATATATTTGAGCTACGATTGTAGCGTAGAAGGCATCGTTTTAAATGTATCTCATAATGTGGTTGCCTTCACAACAAGATAGCTACTATTGAATTACTTCAAATAAATAACGCTTCTCTAGTAGAGAAGGCTACTGTTATTTATTTTCAGCGGTACCACCACCCAGACGATCGTTTCGAAGCTTTTTGGCTTCGTCATCAGTGAGCGGGTAGGTACCCAGGTAATAAAACAAGCCATCTCAGTTGCGAAGTTATATCCACATTATGAGAGATGCCAGAAGGGTGTGGTGGTAATGTATTTGGAAAATTAAATGCACTAGGCATAATCCTTATGGGTTTTGATAATTAACTATATAATATCGGTGTAAATACACCATAGTTAACCCATATATTTGAGCTACGATTGTAGCGTAGAAGGCATCGTTTTAAATGTATCTCATAATGTGGTTGCCTTCACAACAAGATAGCTACTATTGAATTACTTCAAATAAATAACGCTTCTCTAGTAGAGAAGGCTACTGTTATTTATTTTCAGCGGTACCACCACCCAGACGATCGTTTCGAAGCTTTTTGGCTTCGTCATAATGTGGATATAACTTCGCAACTGAGATGGCTTGTTGTATTACCTGGGTACCTACCCGCTCACTGATGACGAAGCCAAAAAGCTTCGAAACGATCGTCTGGGTGGTGGTACCGCTGAAAATAAATAACAGTAGCCTTCTCTACTAGAGAAGCGTTATTTATTTGAAGTAATTCAATAGTAGCTATCTTGTTGGGAAGGCAACCACATTATGAGATACATTTAAAACGATGCCTTCTACGCTACAATCGTAGCTCAAATATATGGGTTAACTATGGTGTATTTACACCGATATTATATAGTTAATTATCAAAACCCATAAGGATTATGCCTAGTGCATTTAATTTTCCAAATACATTACCACCACACCCTTCTGGGATCTCTCATAATGTGGATATAACTTCGCAACTGAGATGGCTTGTTGTATTACCTGGGTACCTACCCGCTCACTGATGACGAAGCCAAAAAGCTTCGAAACGATCGTCTGGGTGGTGGTACCGCTGAAAATAAATAACAGTAGCCTTCTCTACTAGAGAAGCGTTATTTATTTGAAGTAATTCAATAGTAGCTATCTTGTTGTGAAGGCAACCACATTATGAGATACATTTAAAACGATGCCTTCTACGCTACAATCGTAGCTCAAATATATGGGTTAACTATGGTGTATTTACACCGATATTATATAGTTAATTATCAAAACCCATAAGGATTATGCCTAGTGCATTTAATTTTCCAAATACATTACCACCACACCCTTCTGGCATCTCTCATAATGTGGATATAACTTCGCAACTGAGATGGCTTGTTGTATTACCTGGGTACCTACCCGCTCACTGATGACGAAGCCAAAAAGCTTCGAAACGATCGTCTGGGTGGTGGTACCGCTGAAAATAAATAACAGTAGCCTTCTCTACTAGAGAAGCGTTATTTATTTGAAGTAATTCAATAGTAGCTATCTTGTTGTGAAGGCAACCACATTATGAGATACATTTAAAACGATGCCTTCTACGCTACAATCGTAGCTCAAATATATGGGTTAACTATGGTGTATTTACACCGATATTATATAGTTAATTATCAAAACCCATAAGGATTATGCCTAGTGCATTTAATTTTCCAAATACATTACCACCACACCCTTCTGGCATCTCTCATAATGTGGATATAACTTCGCAACTGAGATGGCTTGTTGTATTACCTGGGTACCTACCCGCTCACTGATGACGAAGCCAAAAAGCTTCGAAACGATCGTCTGGGTGGTGGTACCGCTGAAAATAAATAACAGTAGCCTTCTCTACTAGAGAAGCGTTATTTATTTGAAGTAATTCAATAGTAGCTATCTTGTTGTGAAGGCAACCACATTATGAGATACATTTAAAACGATGACTTCTACGCTACAATCGTAGCTCAAATATATGGGTTAACTATGGTGTATTTACACCGATATTATATAGTTAATTATCAAAACCCATAAGGATTATGCCTAGTGCATTTAATTTTCCAAATACATTACCACCACACCCTTCTGGCATCTCTCATAATGTGGATATAACTTCGCAACTGAGATGGCTTGTTGTATTACCTGGGTACCTACCCGCTCACTGATGACGAAGCCAAAAAGCTTCGAAACGATCGTCTTTGTGGTGGTACCGCTGAAAATAAATAACAGTAGCCTTCTCTACTAGAGAAGCGTTATTTATTTGAAGTAATTCAATAGTAGCTATCTTGTTGTGAAGGCAACCACATTATGAGATACATTTAAAACGATGCCTTCTACGCTACAATCGTAGCTCAAATATATGGGTTAACTATGGTGTATTTACACCGATATTATATAGTTAATTATCAAAACCCATCAGGATTATGCCTAGTGCATTTAATTTTCCAAATACATTACCACCACACCCTTCTGGCATCTCTCATAATGTGGATATAACTTCGCAACTGAGATGGCTTGTTGTATTACCTGGGTACCTACCCGCTCACTGATGACGAAGCCAAAAAGCTTCGAAACGATCGTCTGGGTGGTGGTACCGCTGAAAATAAATAACAGTAGCCTTCTCTACTAGAGAAGCGTTATTTATTTGAAGTAATTCAATAGTAGCTATCTTGTTGTGAAGGCAACCACATTATGAGATACATTTAAAACGATGCCTTCTACGCTACAATCGTAGCTCAAATATATGGGTTAACTATGGTGTATTTACACCGATATTATATAGTTAATTATCAAAACCCATAAGGATTATGCCTAGTGCATTTAATTTTCCAAATACATTACCACCACACCCTTCTGGCATCTCTCATAATGTGGATATAACTTCGCAACTGAGATGGCTTGTTGTATTACCTGGGTACCTACCCGCTCACTGATGACGAAGCCAAAAAGCTTCGAAACGATCGTCTGGGTGGTGGTACCGCTGAAAATAAATAACAGTAGCCTTCTCTACTAGAGAAGCGTTATTTATTTGAAGTAATTCAATAGTAGCTATCTTGTTGTGAAGGCAACCACATTATGAGATACATTTAAAACGATGCCTTCTACGCTACAATCGTAGCTCAAATATATGGGTTAACTATGGTGTATTTACACCGATATTATATAGTTAATTATCAAAACCCATAAGGATTATGCCTAGTGCATTTAATTTTCCAAATACAAATTAATGGGTGACATGGAAGCCTATGATAGATATAAGTTGGTCTGTAACCAAGTTACAAAGGAGATTAGGCAGGCAAAGGCAGACTACGAAAAATACTTGGCAAAGGCAGACTACGAAAAATACTTGGCAAAAGATGCAAAGAAAAACAGAAAAGAGTTCTTTACCTATTTAAACTCAAGAAGGAAAGGGATGAATCAGATTGGTCCACTGGATATTGATGGTTCAACAGTTAAGGATCCTGCTCAGGTGGCTAACAATCTAAACGAGTATTTTGCATCTACATTCACGCATGAGGAGTTATTCAGGAAGGAGAATGATGTAGGTAAAGTAAACATTGGCAGTGAGCTGGATGATTTTGTAATAACTGAGAGGAAAGTGGAGGAGAGATTGTTGAGGATAAACATAAAAAAGCCACCTGGGGTGGATGGGATCTATCCAGTTATATTAAAGGAGGCAGCAAAGGAAGTAAGCAAACCCCTAGCCATAATTATGAGAGCTTCTTTGGACTCAGGGGAGACCCATAGACTGGAGATGTGCAAATGTAACCCCAATTCACAAAGGAGGATAAAAGGCTGACACAAGTAATTATAGACCTGTTAGTTTAACTTCTGTTCCAGGTAAATTAATGGAGGCACTGGTTAAAAAAGCACTGCAGGATCATCTAGACAAGAATTCAGATATAGCTCAGACGCAGCATGGTTTTGTTAAGGGCAGGTCTTCCCTGACCAATTTGATTGGATACTATGATGTAATCTTTGATTTTTTTTGATTTGATAGTTGTTGGCGCATCGGCTTCTGTGGCCATATTGCACCTCCCAAGGTTTTTGCAGTACTTTGATCCAAGCCCGAGGCGGGAATCGAACCCGCGACCTTTGGGTTGCCGGGCAGGTACTTTACCCACTCGGCTAGCCCGGTCGGCTACTATGATGTAATCACAAAAGAACTAGATGCAGTGAATAACTTTGATATTATATATTTGGATCTTAGAAAGGCTTTTAATACTGTTGCACATGGAAGACTGCTGCACAAATTGGAGCAGTGTGGCATTGGAGGCAAATTGCTGCTATGGATAAGGGGATGGTTGAGTGGCAGAAGACAGAGTGGTAATCAATGGACACTGCTCAACGTGGACTAATGTTATTAGTGGAGTTCCTCAGGGTTCAGTGTTGGGTCCGTTGTTGTTTTCGGTGTTTATGAATGATATTGATGATGGGATATCAAGTTTAATGTCCAAGTTTGCAGATGATACAAAGGTTAGTAGGGTTGTTAAGGACACCACTGACGCTATGCTGCTGCAACAGGATCTGGAAAGGTTGAACAGATGGGCTGAGAGGTGGCAAATGAAGTTTAACATTGACAAATGTAAAGTACTACATATGGGAAACAGTAATCCCAGAGCAACGTATCAACTCTGCGGTACTACACTGACAGTGGTGGAGAATGAAAAGGACCTGGGGGTAATTGTGCAGGCAGATATGAAGTTCTCTGAGCAGTGCAGACGAGCTGCAAGAGTAGCTCATGGTGTCTTGTCAATGATATACAGGAATTTTTCTAGCAGGGATAAGGAGGTGATTATTCCCTTGTATAAGGCAATGGTTAGGCCACATCTTGAGTACTGTATACAGGTCTGGAGGCCTCATTTCAAGAAGGATGTAGAGCTGCTGGAACGGGTACAGAGAAGGGCAACAAGATTACTGAATGGAACAAAGGGTTGCTCTTACAAAGAAAGGCTTAAGTTTTGCAAATTACAGAGTCTGGAGACTAGGCACCGGCGAGGTGATCTGATAGAGGTGTATAAGGCTTTGAATGGTTTGAGCATGCTCAATGCCAATGGGATTCTTCATCTTGCTGAGAATAATCAGCTCAGAGGGCATAAATTCAAATTGAGGAAGGATGGATGTCGGATAGATGTGCGGAAATTTGCCTTTGGCCAGCGGGTGGTTGGTTGGTGGAACCGACTTCCATCACTTGTTGTTGAAGTTGATAGCCTAAACAAATTTAAGGCTCAACTGGACAGGTAATTCGAGCAAACAGAGGGGTTGAAATGGGAGTGGTGTGTTTTTTTTTTTTTTTGGCTGATGCTGAACAAGCTTGCTTTCTTGCATCATATGCCTCTACTAATGCTAATGCTAATATACCCTCCACTACAGCCCTGGATTTAAGTAATTCTCAAAGTGACTATTATGGCACCAAGTATCGCATGGAAGTATTTTACTATAAATCCAAAGGACAAAACTGTTTACATATGTAATTTATGTGATACAATCATATCAAGGGGTGCTAAAACAGCCAAAACGTTTACAACACAAATATGATAAATCATCTCTAAAAGTTCCATCCAGAAGAAATGTCAAAAGAAACAGAAGCATCACCATTGAATCTCTTGGCAAAGTGCAAACTACTATAGAAGCAGCATTAACAAAGAAGCAACTTTGGGATATTAATTACCGCAAGGCCAAAGAGATCCATTATTTAATTGGAGAAATGATAGCTGCTGACCCTCAAGCATATTCTGCTAACACATGAAATTGGCTATTAAAAAAATTTGCCCAAATTACAATATTTCAAATATATTTCGGAAGGTAAAAACAAAACTTCAAACATCCCTTTGCCACCAACATTTCTTTAACCACTGATATTTGAGCAGTTACTACAAATAATTCTCTATTTCTGAGAATTTCAGGCCACTGGCTTTCAAATGAGTTTGAATAACACAGAACTGTCCTAAGATTTCTTCCATTTTCAGGCTCACATACAGGGATATAGATCAATGAAGAGTTGAACAATATGCTAGAAGAATATAAGATCTCAAAAAGCAAAGTTTTCCTCATACTGCGAGATTCTGAAGCAAATATGGTAGCTGGTGTCAATGGTAGTGGTTCACAGTCACAATCATGTTTCATACACACACACATTACAACTTTCAATAAATGACTCCATGTTTGCCCAGTAGGCTGTAAAGACTGATTTTACCATTAATAGGAATATTGTAAAATATTCCTATTAATGGTAAAATCAGTCATACTGCTTCAGCAGTTAACATATTAATAGAAATAAAGGAGCAGCTAAATTTAAAGAAGTATAAATTAATTCAAGATGTATCCACATGCTGGAAAGAAACAGAACAGTAAAAAGCTCTCGCAACATATGCTGTGGGGTCTTATAGAAAAAATTGTCCAACTCCTGAGTCCATTTGAAGAAATCACTAATGAAACTAGTAAAAGAGAATCTACCATTTCAATGATAATCCCTATAATTTTGACTTTTGTCCAAATCTGTCCAAAATGACAATTTCAGTGGAATTCTTACAACAGTTGAGGAGCTGTTGTGAGGAGCATCAGTTGTGAAAAAATTTCCACTTACATTGAAAATAAATCTTTTGTTTTTTTCTACTTATATAGATCCTACATTTAAGACGAAATTTCAAAGAAGTGATATGAAAAACGAAATAAAGAAATGGGTTTTAGAAGCTCTGAAGCAAGATCAAATGGAGGTAAGAGGGGATTCTCTTGATATTTCAACAGGATATGCTTCAACCAGTTCTACTGAAGATCAAGATACACAGGTTTTACTATTACTTTTTCAAATTTGATGAATTAGCTGATGAACTGGATGAATTTGAACACTATCTGATTTCTGCTAAGACAGATAGTGTTCAAAATGAAGGAACAGAAGAAATTTCACCCAGAATAAATTCAAAAGAGAGACAATCCTAAAAAAAAAAAAAAAAAAAAAAAAAAAAAAAGCATTATTCAGTGTTGCACTCAAGAATTGAATCAGTATTTAAATTTGCTTAGAAATAACAGTCCATTTCTGTGGTGGAAAAACATGAGACAAACTACCTCTTCACTTGCAAGAAACAGGCTATATATATCCTGAAAATGGGGGAAACTAATGTTTTTGCATTACAATTTAATAGTATTCAATTTTGATTATTTTGCATAAAACTACTTTTAATTTTTTTTTTTTCCTTTATACTGTGTTAAAAAACGTGATAAACTTGATTAAAATACCTGTTAAGTAGCATTTTTTTATTGTATTCTCTGTATTAATAAAAATAAACTGGATATAATAGCAGCCAAACTCAGAAAATGTTTACTTATTCCATTTCAGTTAATCAAAGCTATCTGGATGAATCTCTTGGTAGTGATTAACTGCCTTAAATTTATTAAAAAACGGCAGACTAATAAAACCGATTAAGTGTCAAGAAACCAATTAACTATTAATTGGTCAAGAAGCACGATCACCGATTAATCGGTGCATCCTTACTTTGAAGCTTGCTGAACAGAAGTTTGTTCAAATTTATCTGCACTTTCAATATATTTGAACTTGGACTTATTTAGTAGTAACTCTCACTACTTTCATTTATTTTCTCACTTTGTAGATTTATAGTTTCTACAAGATCTTTACAATGCTTGTTAACTTCAGAAAATGCAATGTTGTGGTTGAACTCTGCTTGATTTCTCAATGGCTCGCACTCACCATCACTTGATTTTTTTTAAAAACTTAGTATTTATCCATAAATGCACCCTTTTCCACTTTTCTCTTCCAATTTTCTGATCTACAGAGTTTATTTTTTCGACACATTTTTTAGGTAATTAATCAATACTAGAAAAAAATAAAATCAATAATAATACTCGCTTTTTGAAGGGCGGGTTCAGTTCACATCCAATAACATTTTTTTAACATTCTTATTTTTTAAATAAACTAAAAGTTAAATAAAAATAATAATGAAAAAAATTAATAAAAAAGGAAACAAGAATTAAAATTAAATCGCATTTATTAAAAATTTATAATCTGAGAGATGTGGTGTCACACAGATATAAGAAATCCAGAATTGGAATTTGGGGAGTACAATGTGTAAAGGAAGGATAGACAGGATAGGAAGGGAGAAGGGGTTATGCTATTAGTTAAGAAACACAAAATCCAAGGAAGTACGGCCAGTCGACATGGCTGGACATAGCAGAGTCAAGTCAGGTTGGTGTGACATAAGCACTGGGAAAGCAAAATTGACAGTAGGAGTATGTTATAGGCCTAATGACTCTGATGAGTATAATAAACAATTGTACAGAAAAATACAGTAGGCCAGTAAATCAGAGTATCTTATAATGGGAGATTTTAATTTCCCAGATATTGACTGGAAACAGTGGGTTGGCCACTCACACACTAGAAAGCCTTTTATAGATTTATTGGACGATTGTTTTCTACAGCAGAAAGTACAGGAGGTAAACAGAGGGAGTAATACCCTTGATTTGACTATCAGTAGTGATTCTTCATGCATTAAGAATCTGCAGATACAGGAACCACCAGGTGGCAGTGATCACAGTGTGCTAAAGTGGGATTCACTCACAGAGGTAACTACCAGCAGAAGTACAGCGAAGGGTTTTTGCTTTCGCTAAAGTGGTGACTAAAGTAGTCTGAGACAGTTTTTAAATTCTCTACGTTGGGACCAATTGATGATGTTATCAAAAGCAAATTGAAAATGGAAAGCATTCAAAGAATTAATCTTGGAAGCTACTAGGCTTTTCATACCAACTAAGAAATATTGTTCCAGATTTAGGCCTAAATGGATGTCAGATAAACTAATGAGACATGTGGCAGAGAAGAAAAATGCAGGTATAAATTAACAGCTGACATTGGAAGCCTATGACAGATATAAGCTGGTTTGTAACCAAGTCACAAAGGAGGTTAGGCAGGCAAAGGCACGAGAAATCTTTAGCAAAGAATGCAAAGAAAAATAGCAAAGAGTTCTTTACTTATGTAAACTCTAGAAGAAAGAAGGGGTTGAATCAGATTGGTCCACTTGATAACGATGGTTCAACCGTTGATGATCCTGCTCAAGTAGCTAACAAACAGAGTATTTTGCAACTACATTCACACATGAGTAGTTATTCAGGGAGGGGAATGCCAGAGGTGTATTAAACCCTGGCAGTGAGCTAGACGATTTTGTATTAACTAAGAGCAAAGTGGAGGAGAAACTGTTGAAGATTAACATAAGAAAGGCACTTGGGTTGGATGGGATCTGTCCAGTTATATTAAAAGAAACAGCAGAGGAAGTAAGCAAACCTTTAGCCATAATAATGAGAGCTTACTTGGATTCAGGGGACGTCCCCATGGAGTGGACATGTACAAATATGACCTGAATTCACAAAGGTGGATGAAAGGGTAACACAAGTAATTATAGACCTGTTAGTTTAACTTCTATTCCAGGAAAATTAATGGAGGCACTGGTAAAAGAAGCACTGCAGGATCATCTAGACAAGACTTCAGTTATAGCTCGGACCAGGCATGGGTTTGTTAAGGGGAAGTCTTGTCTGACCAATCTGATTGGATACTATGATGTGGTCACCAAGGAACTGGATGCAAAGAATAAATTTGATATATATTTGGATCTTAGAAAGGCTTTTGATACTATTGCACAGGGAAGACTGCTATGGATAAAGGGATGGTTGAGTGGGAGAAGGCAGAAAATGGGAATCAACGGACGCTGCTCTACGTTGACTAATATTATTAGTGGAGTCCCCCAACAGTCAGTGTTGGGTGTAATGTTGTTCTCTGTATTTATTAATGATATTGATGATAGTATATACGGCTTAATGTCTAAGTTTGCTGATGATAAGAAGATCGGCAAGGTTGTTAATGACACAAATGACAGTACGCTACTACAACCAGGTCTAGAAATGTTGAGCAGATGGGCTGGAAGGTGGCAACATAAGATTAACATTGACAAATGTAAAGTACTGCATGTGGGAAGCAGTAACCCCAAATTAATGTTTGAACCGTGTGGCACTACACTGAAGGTGGTAGAGAATGAAAAGGACCAGGGGTAATTGTGCAGCGAGATATGAACTTTTCTGAACAGTAAAGACAGTTTGCATGAGGATCTCATGATGTCTTGTCAACGATATACAGTAATTTTTCTAGCAGGGATAAGGAGGTGATTATCCCCTTGTATAAGGCAATGGTCAGGCCACACCTTGAATACTACATACAGGTCATGAGGTCTCATTTTAAGAAGGATGTAGAGCTGCTGGAACAAATACAGAGAAGGGCAACAAAATTAGGGTATCCTTACCATAGTTCACTCTTTGAGTAAATCTCACTTCAGCACACTGTGATCACTGCCACCTAGAGGTTCCTTTATCTGCAGATTCTTAATGCATGAAGGATCACAACTGATAATCAGATCAAAAGTATTACTCCCCCTAGTTGCCTCTCGAACATGCTGCTATAGAAAACAATCATCCAATAAATCCACAAAAGCCTTGCTAGTGTGTGAGTGACCAACCCACAAATTCCAGTCAATCTCTGGGAAATTAAAATCTCCCATTATATGACAATCTGATTTACTCGCCAACTCTATTTCTCTGCACAATTGCTCATTATACTCATCAGATTCATTATGCCTATAACACACACCTACTCTCATTTTTCCTTTCCCAGTGCTTATGTAACACCACCAGACTCAACATTGCAGATTGCATTGTCCACCAACATCAATCGGATGCACTTCCTTAGATTTTATATGTTTCTTAACTAATAGAACAATCCCTCCTCCCTTGCTGTCCTGTCTATCCTTTCTGTACACAATGCACTCCCCAAATTCCAATTCTGCACTGCTTATGTCTGTGTGACACCATGTCTCTGATATCCCAACAATATCTGCCTTTGATGTCTTGACAAGCACTTCAAGCTCATCGAATTTATTAACTATACTCCTAGCATTGGTGTACATGCAAGTATACATGCACCTGTTTCTACTCTTAGTTACCCTAACACAGCCCACATTTACTTGTTCCACTATGACTCCCAGCAGTCCTGGAAATCCCCATTGCCTTGCTTTCCAGGCTGCTGCTCAATTGCATTTCAATAGAAGCAGCGCAAGAATCACTTTCACCTCTGTCAGCAGCTACTGTTAATCTATTAGTCCGTGTATCCCCCAAGCTAGCAGTTTTCCGACCCACCTAACTCTGCCTCAATAGCATCAGAAAATATTCTTGCACCCTTTCTATTTAAGAGTATCCCATCCCTGTAGAAGCAGTCTCTCCTGTTAACAAGCACAGACCAGGCTAGGGAAAATTATACTCCTTTAGCCTTGCACAATCTCTCCAGGGCCGAATTGATTGACAAGGCTCTCATCATATACTCCCTCCTATCGTGTCTGTGCAGAATCGCAGACACTTTCAAATTCAACCCTCATGGCTTTTTTTTCAGCATTGACTTGTACTTGTTAAGTAATTCCGCCGGCCTCCTACCCTTAATATCATTAGTGCTAACGTGTACAACCTGAAAACCATAAATTTAACGAAACTTCCTGCTTTGGAGTGATTGAAGTAGACTCTGCCTGGTCATTGTTTATTCCGCTCTCTAAATACCACAGGATAAACACTAGGTTGTTAATGAAACTGACCAGCGCATTGGGTTCCTCTCAGTGTACTGGTCAGTTTCAGAATGTGATAATCGCGAATCAAAGGATCCACAATTTATGTGTCTTTTGTTAGTATAGTAATAATTCATTCCTAGTCCTTGTAGTTTTTCATTTAAGATAAACAAAAAAAAAAAATCTAACACAGAAAGGTGCTAAAATGACAACACTGGCTATAGCCAGACTGTTATGTGACAAATCTGTGAGTTGTAAAATAAAATATATTGCCCTCCAACAAAAATCAGGGTATGCATACACACAAAAAATGTGAATTCTTCTTCTTCTTCTTCTGGTGTTAAAACCCAGGGTGGGTCTTAGCCTTCTCGGCAATGTTCCGCCAATAAGTCCTCCCAGAAGTCAAACTCCTCCAACTTCTTATTCTCATGGTCTCTAAGCCCTCTTCTTCGTCATTCATCCATCTTTTCCGCGGTCTTCCTCTCGCCCTCCTCCCGGTAAGTTTCCATTTCATTATACTCTTAGTTGTTCTATTGTCATCCATTCTCCTGTATTTCAGTACATGAAATACCTGAAATATGATAAAATAAATTCACCAGCACTAAAATAAAATCAGACTGATGTACATTTAAATTTGACACTGGTTTTGCTGAATATTTCATGACTATTTACTATAGTTAGGGAAAGATGTTACGTGGTTGTTTTCCATTAAGATTATTACTAAATATAATACAAAGTGAAATTAATAATATAGTTTATTAAGCTATTTTACCTAAACTACTATACATTAAGGTAACGTTTCAGGTATCTTCCCAATACCCATCATCAGACCATGTTGTTGGGGGGAAACAAAAATAGAAAGTGTTACAATTTTTGAATACAATTGCCAATATTATGAATATTATAATTACACGAATGGGTTGAGCACGCTGAATTCTGATGGGATCCTTCCACTTGTTCAGATTACGAACCTAAGGGGGCATAAATTCAAATTAAGAAAGGACAGAGGTAGAATAGATGTGTGGAAATTTGCCTTTAGCCAGCAGGTGGTTAATTGCTGGAAAAAACTTCCATCTGTCATTGTGGAAGTTGATAGGTTGAATAAATTTAAGGAGGAACCGGACAGGCATTTGGAGGGAATGGTGTGATTTTTTTTTTTTTTTTTTTTTGGCATAAGCTCATACACTTGCTTTCTTGCATCACATGCCACTACTACTACTACAATAGAACCAGATATTAAATTAGGTAAATACAAAGAGATTAAATTATTACCTGCTGACAGACTCCTCTTGTCAATGCTCCCAAAAACCTAATGCATACAGGCAAGAGGCCTGCCAGCAGTTAATTTATAGGTAAGAGATTAATTCCTATAACAATAGAATTGTGCCAGGACTTTTTTTTTTTTTTTTTTTTGGGTAGTTGTTGGCACATCAGCTTCTGTGGCCATAATGCACCTCCCAAGGTTTTTGCAGTACTTTGATCCAAGCCCGAGGCAGGATTCAAACCCGCGACCTTTAGGTTGCCAGGCAGGCACTTTACCCACCAGGCTAGCCCGATCGGCTATCCTCCACTACACAAGAACCAAGGATAGAGAATAAAAATCCTGACACAATTCTACTGAGTATTGGAATTAATCCCTCACCTATAAATAACTGCTGGCAGACCTCTTGCCTGTATGCACATCAGGCTTCTGGGAGCATTGACAAGAGGAGTCTGTCAGCAGGTAAGAATTTAATCTCTTTGTATTTACCTAATTTAATATATGTTTCTATTGTAACAATAATCCAAACTTAGAATTGTTTATTTGCAAATCGTAAGTGCCTATTCGGCCTTATCCTAAAGCCGGCCCTGTTCTAACATGCTCCTGTAGAAAACAATCATCCAAGAAATGTACAAAATTCTTGCTAGTGTGTGAGTGACCAACCCACGAATTCCAGTCAATATTTGGAAAGTTAAAATTCCCCATTATGAGACATTCTGATTTGCCAGCCCATTCTATTTCCCTGCATAGCTGTTTAGTATACTCATCACAGTCATTAGATCTATAACACACTCCTCTCAGTTTTGTTTTTCCAGTGCTTATATCAACACCAAACTTATTCAACACTGCACTTGTCAACCAAGTCAACTGGATGCATTGTGTTAGATTTAATATTCTTCTTTACTAAGTACATAACCCCTCAACCTCTCCTGTCCACTCTGTCCTTCCTGTATACATTGTACTTCCCATATTTAAATTCAGGATCACTTATGTTTGAGTGACACCACATCTCTGCTATTACTACGTCTGCATTTGACTTAATCAGTATTTCAAATTCATCAAGTTTATTTACAATGTTCCTAGTATCAGTGAACGTTCATCTGATCCTTCTTTAAATTTTTTAAAACTACTAACAAGTTGGTAGTTTTAAAAAATTAAGGAATTATGAGACAAATTGTGTATTTTTTTTTTTTTTGCTGATGCTGTATAAGTTTGTGTTCGTGCATCATCAGCCGCCACTAATACCAAATCCTTCCATTCTGTCTCCAGACATTCAGTTTCTGCAGCATACCTCTTCTATAGATACTTCCATGGGTAAACTTCTTTTGAATAGGTATTTTTAATTCCATCTCACTCACTCTCTCCAAAACATTATTGTCCAAACTCACAGAGCTAACGTTTCCTTCTCCTCATTTATTCAGTCCACTTATGTTGTCTAACACAACATTTCTTCATGTGTTTCCTGAATATTATATTCAACGGAAATTCAAGTTTAACATCAATGGGTGCAATCTGTACTTGTTTTCTTGAAACTTACCTTCATGTTTCGGGTTTTGTTAAAAAAAAAAAAAAAAAACTAAATAAAATAAGATATACATTATGCAAGTACCAAATGAAATAATATTCTGCACTGCTTCTCATTAATAATCCAGTAGAAATACAATGCCTTTCGTGGATCCCAGGAAAAGTGCTCTATAACCAGCACCATCCTGTTCAAAATTATAATCATTTTAACCACCTCACCCTCTCCCAAAAACAACTTCAGATCATGACACAGTATATGATCATTTTGATGATTACCTTGTCATAAATGGATCTTGATAAGTTGGGGAAATAGGCTAAGAAGTGGCAACTGGAGTTTAACATTGACAAATGCAAAGTACTGCATATGGGTAGAAATAACCGAAGAGAAACGTACCAACTCTGTGGTACTACACTCAGGGAAGTGCAAAGTGAAAACGACCTGGGGTTAATTGTGCAGCCAAATATGAAGTTCGCTGAGCAGTGCAGACGGGCTGCCAGGGCAGGCCATGGAGTTCGCTGAGCAGTGCAGATGGGCTGCCAGGGCAGGCCATGGAGTCTTGTCAGAAATATATACAAATTTTGCTAGCAAAGAGAAGTAGGTGATAATCCCATTATACAAGGCAATGGTCAGGCCACACCTAGAGTACTGTGTACAGGTCAGGAGGCCTCATTTAGGAAGGATGTAGAGTTGGTAGAATGAGTACAAAGAATGGCAACAAGATTGGTGAGGGAAACAAAGGAGTGCTCTTACCAAGAAAGGCTTAAGTTCTGCAAATTGCAGAACCTGGAGAGTAGGCACCTGCGAGGTGATCTGATTGAGGTGTATAAGGCCTTGAATGGATTGAGCAAGATGAATGCTGATGGGATTCTTCGTCTTGCTCAGACTAAGAACCTGAGGGGGCAGTTTCAAATTGACGAAAGATAGTTGTAGAACAGATGTAGTAGTAGTAGTGGCATGTGATGCAAGAAAGCAAATGTATGAGCTTATGCAGCATCAGCCAAAAAAAAAAAAAAATCACACCATTCCCTCCAAATGCCTGTCCAGTTCCTCCTTAAATTTATTCAACCTATCAACTTCCACAACAACAGATGGAAGTTTGTTCCAGCAATTAACCACCCGCTGGCTAAAGATAAATTTCCGCACATCTATTCTACATCTATCCTTTCTTAATTTGAATTTATGGCCCCTTAGGTTCGTAATCTAAACAAGTGGAAGGATCCCATCAGAATTCAGCATGCTGAACCCATTCAAGGCCTTATACACCTCAATCAGATCACCGCGCAGGTGCCTAGTCTCCAGCCACTGCAATTTGCAGAACTTAAGCCTCTCTTGATAAGAGGATCCCTTCCTTCCCCTCACCAATCTTGTTGCCCTTCTCTGTACACGCTCAAGTAAATCTACATCCTTCCTAAAATGAGGCCTCCAGACCTGTACGCAGTACTCAAGGCGTGTCCTGACCATTGCCTTATACAGAGGGATAATCACCTCCTTTTCCCTGCTAGCAAAATTCCTATATATCATGGACAAAAACCCCATGACCTGCCCTGGCAGCCTGTCTGCATTGCTCAGAAAACTTCATATCTGCCTCCACAATTACTCCCAGGTCTTTTTCATTTTCTACCACCTTAAGTGTAGTACTACAGAGTTGGTACATTTCTCTGGGGTTACTTCTACTCATATGCAGTACTTTGCATTTGTCAAGGTTAAACTTCAGTTGCCACTTCTTAGCCCATCTGCCCAAATTATCTAGATCCTGTTGCAGTAGCACACTGCCATTACTGTCATTAACAACCCTGCCAACATTTGTATCATCTGCAAACTTCGACACTAAGCCTGATATACCTTCATCAATATCATTGATAAATATACAAAACAACAGTGGACCCAACACCGAACCCTGTGGGACTCCACTAATAACATTAGTCCAAGAAAAGCAGCACCCATTGATTACCCATTAGAAAACACAGCTGCGAGTTACAGGCTCCGAAAAAAACAATAAGTGTTTGCTTTTTATTTACATAATTTTTATTTTATATTGTACTTAATATGTAGTCTTATAGTTTTAATTACGCTGGTTATTTTTATTTTAATTTATATAAACAGTTTTTGTAGATATACGTAATACTTTATAAAACCGTTATTTCGTTCGAATATTGCAGGCATTGTTTTTGTATATAGTGATAGGGAATTCAATTTTTTAATTGAGATAGCTAGGTAGCTTTAACGTATAATTATAGAAAGAGTAATACGCTTCACTGTTTCTATTAGATAGCGTAGTATTGACATTTAATTAATTTAATTTATTGATTTTATTAATTTAAAGTATCATGCCACAAACTAGAGCAGCAAAGCAACGCGCACAAAGTGGCGGGAGTGCTGTGACTCGGGGAAAAAACTGAGGGGGTCGATTCTCTAACGCATCACAGCCTAAAAAAATGTGCAACTTGTGAAATGTTTGCCGAACTGTCTGGAACAGAACTTGATATTGCCATGGGGGGATGTCTTCGTGTGGGCGCGATGTAAGGAGTGTAAGGAAATCAGGCGACAACTCAGCGTTGTTATGGGCCTATATGAGAGTTTGAAGGACAGGGTGGATGCCCTCGAAAGATCTCAATTGAGGGGCCCATCAGGCTCTCAGCTGCCCACATCAACGCCAGAGCTTGCACTTGGCCATCACGCAACACAGCGGCAACCGCCAAGGCAGAATGCGCTGGTCCCTCAGGAACTAGTAGTTGTTGGTGACTTAATTGTCAGGGAAACGAGAAACATCCTTTGTAAAAAGGATAGGTGGAAGAGGACCAGGGTATGTCAGCCAGGGGCAAAGGCTGATGACGGTGTAGAGCAGATATGATCTTTTAAGGGCACAAAAGGTGATATAGTTGTACACGTTGGCACTAATGATATCAAGAGCAGGAGACCGGCAGAATTACTTAACAAGTACAGGTCACTGATGAAAAAAAGCCGTGAATTAGGATTGAATTTGAAAGTGTCTGCAATTCTGCCCAGACACGATATGAGAGCCTTGTCGATTAATTGAATTAATGAGACATGTGGCAGAGAAGAAAAATGCATGGGATACATACAAATTAATGGGTGACATGGAAGCCTATGATAGATATAAGTTGGTCTGTAACCAAGTCACAAAGGAGATTAGGCAGGCAAAGGCAGACTACGAAAAATCCTTGGCAAAGGATGCAAAGAAAAACAGAAAAGAGTTCTTTACATATTTGAACTCGAGAAGGAAAGGGATGAATCAGATTGGTCCACTGGATATTGATGGTTCAACAGTTGAGGATCCTGCTCAGGTGGCTAACAATCTAAACGAGTATTTTGCATCTACATTCACGCATGAGGAGTTATTCAGGAAGGAGAATGATGTAGGTAAAGTAAACATTGGCAGTGAGCTGGATGATTTTGTAATAACTGAGAGGAAAGTGGAGGAGAGATTGTTGAGGATAAACATAAAAAAGGCACCTGGGGTGGATGGGATCTATCCAGTTATATTAAAGGAGGCAGCAAAGGAAGTATGCAAACCCCTAGCCATAATTATGAGAGCTTCTTTGGACTCAGGGGAGGTACCCATAGACTGGAGATGTGCAAATGTAACCCCAATTCACAAAGGAGGATCAAAGGCTGACACAAGTAATTATAGACCTGTTAGTTTAACTTCTGTTCCAGGTAAATTAATGGAGGCACTGGTTAAAGAAGCACTGCAGGATCATCTAGACAAGAATTCAGTTATAGCTCAGACGCAGCATGGTTTTGTTAAGGGCATGTCTTGCCTGACTAATTTGATTGGATACTATGATGTAGTCACAAAAGAACTGGATGCAGGGAATAACTTTGATATTATATATTTGGATCTTAGAAAGGCTTTTGATACTGTTGCACATGGAAGACTGCTGCACAAATTGGAGCAGTGTGGCATTGGAGGCAAATTGCTGCTATGGATAAGGGGTTGGTTGAGTGGCAGAAGACAGAGAGTGGTAATCAATGGACACTGCTCAACGTGGACTAATGTTATTAGTGGAGTTCCTCAAGGTTCAGTGTTGGGTCCGTTGTTGTTTTCGGTGTTTATGAATGATATTGATGATGGGATATCAAGTTTAATGTCCAAGTTTGCAGATGATACAAAGGTTGGCAGGGTCGTTAAGGACACTACTGACGCTATGCTGCTGCAACAGGATCTGGAAAGGTTGAACAGATGGGCTGAGAGGTGGCAAATGAAGTTTAACATTGACAAATGTAAAGTACTACATATGGGAAACAGTAACCCCAGAGCAACGTATCAACTCTGCGGTACTACACCGACAGTGGTGGAGATTGAAAAGGACCTGGGGGTAATTGTGCAGGCAGATATGAAGTTCTCTGAGCAGTGCAGACGAGCTGCAAGAGTAGCTCATGGTGTCTTGTCAATGATATACAGGAATTTTTCTAGCAGAGATAAGGAGGTGATTATTCCCTTGTATAAAGCAATGGTTAGGCCACATCTTGAGTACTGTATACAGGTCTGGAGGCCTCATTTCAAGAAGGATGTAGAACTGCTGGAACGGGTACAGAGAAGGGCAACAAGATTAGTGAATGGAACAAAGGGTTGCTCTTACGAAGAAAGGCTTAAGTTTTGCAAATTACAGAGTCTGGAGACCAAGCACCAGCGAGGTGATCTGATAGAGGTGCATAAGGCTTTGAATGGTTTGAGCATGCTCAATGCCAATGGGATTCTTCATCTTGCTCAGAATAATCACCTCAGAGGGCATAAATTCAAATTGAGGAAGGACGGATGTCGGATAGATGTGCGAAAATTTGCCTTTGGCCAGCGGGTGGTTGGTTGGTGGAACCGACTTCCATCACTTGTTGTAGAAGTTGATAGCCTAAACAAATTTAAAGCTCAACTGGACAGGTATTTCGAACGAACAGATGGGTGAAATGGGAGTGGGGTTTTTTTTTTTTTTTTTTTTGGCTGATGCTGAATAAGCTTGCTTTCTTGCATCATATGCCTCTACTAATGCTAATGCTAATGCTAATTCGGCCCCGGAAAGATTGTGCAAGGCTCAAGGGATAGAATATTTTTCATCCTGGACTGTACTTGTTAACAGGAGAGACTGCTTCTACAGGGATGGGATACACTTAAATAGAAAGGGTGCAAGAATATTTGCTGATGCTATCGAGGCAGTGTTGGGTGGGTCGGAAAACTGACAGCTTGGGGGGATACAAGGACTAATAGTTTAACAGTAGCCGTAGGCGGAGGTGAAGGTGATTCTTGCACAACTTCTATTAGAATAAGCAGCGACCTGGAGCGAGGGGTGTTGTGGGTTTCAGGGACGGGTGGCTGTCATCGTGAAACAGATGGGTATATGGGATGTGTTAGAGTAACTAAGAATAAGAATAGGTGCATGTATACCAATGCTAGAAGTATAGTAAATAAATTTGATGAATTTGAAGTGTTGGTCAAGACATCAAAGAAGGATACTGTTGGGATATCGGAGACATGGTGTCACACTGATATAAGGAATGCCGAACTGGAATTTGGGGAGTACAATGTGTACAGGAAGGATAGACAGGATAGGAAGGGAGGAGGTGTTATGCTGTTAATTAAGAAAAACATAAAATCAAAAGAAGTGCATCCAGTTGATATAGATGAACAGTGCAGTGTTGAGTCAGTTTGGTGTGACATAAGCACTGCGAAAGCAAAAATCAGAGTAGGAGCGTGTTATAGGCCTAATGATTCGAATGAGTACAATGAACAATTGTACAGAGAAATAGAGTGGGCTAGTAAATCGGAATGTCTTATAATGGGGGATTTTAACTTCCCAGATATTGACTGGAACTTGTGGGTTGGGCACTAGTCAGACTTTTGTGGATTTATTGGATGATTGTTTTCTGCAGCAGCATGTTCGAGAGGCAACAAGAGAAAGTAACTCTTTATCTGGTTATCAGCAGTGATCATTCATGTTTATCAGCAGTGATCATTCATTAGGAATTTGCAGATAAAAGAACCACTAGGTGGCAGTGATCACAGTGTACTGACGTGGGATTTACTTAAAGATTTAATTACCATCAGGGGTAAAGGAAAGGGTTTTTGCTTCCGTAAAGGCGAGTACAGTGGTCTCCGACAGTTTTTAAATTCTGTACAGTGGGATCAACTGACGATGTTACCAACAGTAAATTTTAAGTGGGAAGCATTCAAGGAATTAATCGTGGATGCTACTAAGAGTTTCATACCTATTAAGAAATATTGGTCAAGGTTTAGGCCTAAATGGTTGTCAAATGAACTAATGAGACTCGTAACAGAGAAGAAAAATGCATGGGATGCATATAAATTATCAAGCGACTCAGAAGCCTATGGCAGATATAAGTTAATCTGTAATCAAGTCACAAAGAAGGTTCGGCAGGCAAAGGCAGATTAAAAGAAATACTTGGCAAAAGATGCTAAGAAAAACAGCAAGGATTTCTTTACTTATATAAACTCTAAAAGGAAGGGGATGAATCTGATTGGTCCACTTGACATTGATGGTTCGACTGTTGATGATCCTGCTCAGATAGCAAACAAACTGAATGAGTATTTTGCATCTACATTCACACGTGAGGAATTATTAAGGTTTGAAAATGGCAGAAGGTTATCAAATTGTAGCAGGATACTTAATAATTTTGTAATAACTGAGAGCAAAGTGGAAGAGAAACTGTTGAAGTTAAACGTAAGAAAAGCACCTGGTGTGGATGGGATCTATACAGTTATATTAAAGGAGGCAGCAAAGCAACTAAGCAAACCCTTAGCCATAATTATAAGAGCATCCTTGGACTCGGAGGAGGTTCCCACGGACTGGAGATGTGCAAATGTATCCCCAATTCACAAAGGGGGATCGAAGGGTGACACGAGTAATTACAGACCAGTTAGTTTAAATTCGGTTCTGGGTAAAAGAATGGAGTCACTGGTTAAAGATGCATTGCAGGTTCATCTAGACAAGACTGCAGCAATAATGCAGACACAGCATGGGTTTGTTACGGGAAAGTCTTGTCTGACAAATTTGATAGGTTATTATGATGTGGTTACAAAGGAACTGGATGCAAAAAATAATTTTGATATCATATATTTGGATTTCAGGAAAGCTTTTGACACTGTTGCGCATGGAAGACTATTGTACAAATTGGAGCAGAATGGTATTAAGGGTAAGTTGCTACAATGGATAAAATGATGGTTAAGTGCAGAAATTTGCCTTTAGCCAGTGCATAGTTGATTGGTGGAAAAGGCTTCCATCTTTTGTTGTGGAAGCTAATAGCCTAAATAAATTTAAGGCTGAGCTGGACAGGCATTTGGAATGAATGGAGGGATTAAATGGGAGGGTTTTTTTTTTTTTTTTTTTGCTGATGATGCATAAGCTTGCTTTCTTGCATCATATGCCTCTACTAATGCTGATGCTAATGCTAAATTAGATAAATTTTTACCATACAATTAATTAGCAAAATTAGTACACTAAATTTTAGAATGGATAAAAGCTTTGGCTAGAAGAACAAAAAACTCAAAGAAAGCAAAAATAAACTGAAGTATACAAATTAAAAATGAATGAGATCTAGATTTCTCACCAGTATTGGGATCAAGCGGCCCTTCCACCATAAAATTTATGATGTCATCAATACTTGATTTGCTTCCATTCATTTTCCAGTTTCCACCAACAAAAAACTTTCTGTTTGCCATAGTTCCTGAAAGGGGGAAGAAATAAACGATACTGTTACACTAAAATGAAATATCATCAAGTAAAAGATCACGTCATTGTAATGTACTATTTACTCCCCCCCCAGAAAAATCTATGTGATGCTATTACAGATAAGTAGAATGTTTTTTTTTCTCTTCTACTCTAACACTGAACAACAAATTTTGGGTCATATCTTGTTACGGGCAGGAAAGTAATTTATAGGTTTTGGGTGCTAAACACAAAAATAGTGCTTAAAATGGCAGATTGGATCTTGTTTTGAAAAAAAAAAAAAAAAGCTTTTTTATATTTATACAAGGTATTTTTTTTATTTATATGACAGGTCAGATGTAGCTACAGGTTTAACATTCCTGTATCAAGCACTTGATTGATTTGGTAGTTGTTGGCGCATCGGCTTCTGTGGCCATATTGCACCTCCCAAGGTTTTTGCAGTACTTTGATCCAAGCCCGAGGCGGGAATCGAACCCGCAACCTTTGGGTTGCCGGGCAGGTACTTTACCCACTCGGCTAGCCCGGTCGGCCCTGTATCAAGCACAGGACCTTTCTGCCTTTCACTTGTATTCAGCTTGGGGAGCATCCCTTTTCACCATCCAACAATAATTAGTATTAGTAATGGCCACATGGTGCAAGAAAGCCTATGGCTTATGCTGCACCAGCCAAAAAAAAAAAAAAAAAAAAAAAAACAGAGATTAAAAAAAAAAAAAAAAAAAACCCTAGTAATTTATAAAAGAAAAGGAAATTAAACCTATCATCCTATGCGTTTCCATCACCCGAAGGTACTATCCATATGACCTTTGAATTTCCCAAAACTGTCAGCCTCTACCACCCATGTAGGCAACTTATTCCAGTAATTTATAACTCACTGGCTAAAATTCCTGCAGTCCAATCTAAACATCTCCCACGCCCCATAACTTGAATTTATGTCCACTAGTTCTAGCATCATTTAAAATCTTGAAAATTTCGTCCTCATTCATTTTACTGATGCCTCTCAGAGCCTAAAACACCTTAATCAAATCTCCTCTAAGGTGTCTAGTTTCCAAACTCTGCAACCCACATATTCAAAGACTTTCTTCATAAGAACTTCCTTTTGCCGATCTCACCAGGCAAGTTACCCGTCTATGCACCCTTTCAAGAAGCTCAATGTCTTTCTTTAGGTGCAGTCTCCATACTTCCACACTGTATTCTCAGTGTGGTCTAACAACAGCCTTTTATAATGGGATTATCACGTCCTTATCTTCCAACCTTCCTTCCAACCTGTTTACAATGCTCAGAGAAAAGCCTTACATAATGTGATAATCACGTCCCTATCTCTACTTTAAAAAGATCGATAGATCATCAATAGGACACAATGGGCCTTCCTTGCAACCTGTTTACAATGCTCAGAGAATTTCATATCTGACCACATCGTAACACCCAAGTCCCTTTCCTCCAGTACTGGGTTTAGTTGAACTCCACCAAGTGAATAAGTTATTTCGCAATTACTCTTTCCCAGGTGTAATACCTTAAACTTTGTTGGATAAAAGCATAGCTACCATTATTCTGACCATTCCTGAAGTCTATCTAGATCTCTCTGAAGAAGCTGGGCTTGACAGTGATCATAAACTACTCTACCAATTTTAACATCATCTGCAAATTTAGACATTATGCACTCTATCCCTTCATAAATGTCGTGCATTAGTAGAGGCATTTGATGCAAGAAAGCAAGCTTATGCAGCATCAGCCAAAAAAAAAACCCACTTCCACTTCACCCCTCTGTTCGTTCAAAATACCTGTCCAGCTGAGCCTTAAACTTATTTAGGCTATCAACCTCCACTACAAGGGATGGAAGTCTGTTCCACCAACCAACCACCCGCTGGCTAAAGGCAAATTTCCGCACGTCTATCCTACATCTGTCTTTCCTCAATTTCAATTTATGCCCTCTCAGGTGATTATTCTGAGCTAGAGGAAGAATCCCATCAGCATTGAGCATGCTCAAACCATTCAAGGCTTTATACACTTCTATCAGATCACCTCGCTGGTGCCTAGTCTCCAGACACTGTAATTTGCAAAACTTAAGCCTTTCTTCGTAAGAGCACCCCTTTGTTCCATTCACTAATCTTGTTGCCCTTCTCTGTACTCGTTCCAGCAGCTCTACATCCTTCTTCAAATGAGGCCTCCAGACCTGTATACAGTACTCTAGGTGTGGCCTGACCATTGCCTTATACAAGGGAATAATCACCTCCTTATCCCTGCTGGAAAAATTCCTGTATATCATTGACAATACTCCATGAGCTACTCTTGCAGCCCGTCTGCACTACTTTACATTTGTCAATGTTAAACTTCATTTGCCACCTCTCAGCCCATCTGCTCAACCTTTCCAGATCCTGTTGCAGCAGCATAGTGTCAGTAGTGTCCTTGACAACCCAGCCAACCTTTGTATCGTCTGCAAACTTGGACATTAAGCTTGATATACCATCATCAAAACAACAGTGGTCCTAATACTGATCCTTGGGAAACCCCACTTCTTACATCAACTCAATCTGAGGAATAGCCATTTATCACAGCCCTCTGCCTCCTGCCCTGAAGCCATCTGCTATCCATCTAAGGATTTTCCCAGTGATTCCAACCTGTTCCAGCTTATAAAGCAACCGCTCATGTGGGACTGAGTCAAAAGCTTAGCTGAAATCTAAATAAACAATGTCGAAATTATTAACTAAATCCAGCTCATGAGTGACCCTTTCAAAATAGCGATTTTTTTTTTTTTTTTTTTTTTGATTTGGTAGTTGTTGGCGCATCGGCTTCTGTGGCCATATTGCACCTCCCAAGGTTTTTGCAGTACTTTGATCCAAGCCCGAGGCGGGAATCGAACCCGCGACCTTTGGGTTGCCGGGCAGGTACTTTACCCACTCGGCTAGCCCGGTCGGCTCAAAATAGCGAACCAGATTTGTTAAACATGATTTTCCCTTTACAAAACCATGCTAAGTATCCTTGGGAATTTCGATTCTATCCAAATGATCCTGAATTCAACCCTTGATCATTGCCTCCATGATTTTCCCTACCACTGAAGTCAGACTGACAGGTCGATAATTTCCCACTTCACTCTTAGAACCACACTTATGTATGGGAGATACATTGGCACTTTTCCAATACAACGGAATCTCCCCAGTCTAGTGATGCTCGCATAATTAGCCACAATGGTTCAATGGACTCACTTGCCACCTCCCTTAAGATTATAGGGTATATTCCATCAACTCCAGGAGCCTTATTAGCCTGCAGGCTCGAAAGTTTTTTCATTAAATAATCTTGCGAAATTTCAATATCATTAATTACATATTTTTCAACTTCGCTCCCACAATTTCCCATTGCCACAAACGTTTTTTCGAACTGTAAATATTGATGGAAAATAACTGTTGAGTTCATCTGCAACGGCAGCTGGTGTATTTAGTACTATTCACTTTCCCTTACGTAAAGTTCCGATCTGGTTTGTCCTGCTCTTCTTAGCATTTATATATGTGAAGAATTCTTAAAAACTCCCCCCCCCCTCTTTGCTCTGTTTGCTAGCGATTTCTCAAACTGCCTTTGTCTGCCGAACCTTTTCTGTGGCTCTATTACAGATAATCTTGTAGCTGTTATAGGCTTCAGTACGTTTTATTGCTCTGCAACCTTTCCATGCCACCTTTTTCTGCTCAAGTAATGTTGCAACTTCACTAATCATCCAACTTTGAACGCTCCTTGTGGAGTATTTTTTTAATGGTAAATATGCATTCAAGGCGTCTGTGATTAATGTTTTAAAAGCATAAAAAAAAAAACGTAAACTGCAGCCATTATCAACCCACTGCAGAATGGAAGCTTCCTCAACAATTAATGCTGAAAAGCATACCACAGTTCAATTGTATTCATTCTCTGTGCAATATCTATCCAGTTAATAGAGGCCATGTAGCACCTTAAGGCATCATAATTTCCTTTTCTGAAATTATAACCCCTTCCTTTGCTGCTACATCTCTCATCATCATCCACCGTAGAACTCCGTGATCACTTCCTGCTACTGGTTCCGCTACTGTCAGCCCTGTTATTAAGTCATCTGATTCATGAGTGATGATGAGGTCTAGGATATTCTTTTCTCTAGTATGATATGTTGATACAACATATTCCCTGATATGTTGATACAAATAACAGTCATCTAGTTGATTTAAAAATTGTGTTCCCCATGAGTTTCCTTCCCATTCAATTAGAGGCAAATTGAAATCACCCATAATAAGACATTGACGCTTACTTGCCCATTCCATTTGCATGTAGAGGCTTTCGTCATAATCTTCACAATCACCTGCTCTGTAGATTACTCCTACTTGCATTATCCCTTTGTTTCCAACTATCTCACACCATACAGATTCCATACTAGCGCGTGAAACATCGGAATCCGCGAATGCTATCGTCACACACAGGCTGCTTCTGATAAGAAGCATTACCCTACCACCCCATCTATCTACCCTATCCTTCCTAAATACATTATACAAGCCTTACTGAAACTCGTCATCCCCTATTTCCGGGTGGCACCACGTCTCTGTAAGCTCTATTATGTCCGAGTTACTTGTTTTAATCAGCAGTTCGAATTCGCTCATTTTATTGACGACACTTCTAACATTACTATATAAACAATTAAGACTTACTGTTCTTGTATATTTAACAACTCTAACACAACCCTTGAAGTTTTTTAGGCTCTCTTCCCTGGCATTAGCTACCCATTCACTTGAAACGTTTCTATCCCCAGAAGATCTAATTTTGTCCAGTTGGGGAAACAGGTAAGAACTCTTGAGGTATGTGGAAGAGTTACTTTGAACAATATTATCAGATAAATGGGTGTCAGTAATACCCACATCCCTCCCCCCAACTAGCAGTTTCCCTGAACTTTTAAGGTAGCCTCAATAATATTGGCAAAAACTTTTGCCTCACCTTTGTTTAAGTGTATCCCGTCTCTACAAAACAAATTCATTCAACCTACAAGTGTGGGCCAAGCTGATATAAATTTCCCCACAAAAGCCTTGCAGAGTCCTTCAAGTCTTGAGTTAATCCATAAGGCTTTTAGCATATAATCCCTCCAATCGTGACTGGGCAGAATTGCAGGCACACAGACATTGTGTCCTAGCTCGCGGCATTTCCTCAGCATGGTCCTGTATTTTTCCAACAAATCGTCAGATTGTGTACGCTTAATTTCATTAGTCCCCCACATGAATAATAATATTCTCTTTATCGCCCTTAAAATCTGACAATCTGTTGTTGACATGATTAATAGTTGCTCCCGGCAGACATACCCTGGTTCTACTCCACCTATCCTTATTACAAAAAATATTCCCCGTTTCCCTGACAATAGTCTCCTAAAAAAACAAAGTCCTTTTGAACCAAAGTAGTTTGCACTTGGTGTTTCTGTTTTGAGATCCGAATCGGGAGTGCACCACTCGATAGATTGCTGGAGTCGTGAGTCCAGAACGAGCTCCCAGATGCATTATTCTCAAGGGCAAGCACCCATTTTTTCAGTGACTGAAATTGTTCCATCAGTGCACCAAATTGTAATTTAAGATCGGTGCACTCCTTACATCAATCACAAAGAAAAGAATCCGCAGGTGAGCTATGATTAGTCACCAGGTCGACTTTGGAAAACTTTCCACAGGTTCCACAAAGGATTAAATCATGACTCACACGTAAATCGCCATCCGCTATTTACGTGTGTGTCACGAAACCCTGTGACATGTTTAAGGCACATCCCGCAGGTAAATTTATAAAATTAGCTAAATATCAATGAAAATTAACTTTAAAAAATGATATCTATAATACTATAAAAATCAAACTGTTACAGGAAAACCTATAACAAAATAATCCCATAATATACTAAATAAATCAAATATTTAAAAGCAATAATCAACAGAAATCCAATCAACTAAACTGAAGAGCCCTGACGAACCGTGTCCGCTCACCTCAAATGCCAATTTTGTTAGTTCGGAAACAAAATCTTAGTCAATGCATTCAGTTGACATTCGAGTGGACAATGCAAGGTTGAGTTAGTTTGGTATGATATAAGCATTGGGAGGTCAAAATTGAGAGTAGGGGTGTGTTATAGGCATTAGCATTTTTAGCTTTAGCATTAGTAGAGGCATTTGATGCAAGAAAGCAAACTGATGCAGCATCAGCCAAAAAAAAAAAAAAAAAACACTTCCACCCATCTGTTCGTTCGAAATACCTGTCCAGCTCAGCCTTAAATTTATTTAGGCTATCAACTTCCACGACATGGGATGGAAGTCTGTTCCACCAACCAACTACCCGCTGGCTAAAGTCAAATTTCCACACGTCTATCCTACATCTGTCTCTTCTCAATTTGAATTTATGCCCTCTCAGGTGATTATTCTGAGTAAGAGGAAGAATTCCATCAGCATTGAGCATGCTCAAACCATTCAAGGCTTTATACACCTCTATCAGATCACCTCGCTGGTGCCTAGTCTCCAGACACTGTAATTTGCAAAACTTAAGCCTTTCTTTGTAGGAGCACCCCTTTGTTCCATTTACTAATCTCGTTGCCCTTCTCTGTACTCGTTTCAGCAGCTCTACATCCTTCTTGAAATGAGGCCTCCAGACCTGTATACAGTACTCTAGGTGTGGCCTGACCATTGCCTTATACAAGGGAATAATCACCTCCTTATCCCTGCTAGAAAAATTCCTGTATATCATTGACAATACACCACGCTTCACTGTTCAGAGAACTTCATATCTGCCTGCACCACCACCCCCAGGTCCCTTTCATTCTCTATCACTGTCAGTGTAGTACCACAGAGTTGTTACGTTGCTCTGGGATTGCTGTTTCCCGTATGCAGTACTTTACATTTGTCAATGTTAAAGTTCATTTGCCACCTCTCAGCCCATCTGCTCAACCTTTCCAGATCCTGTTGCAGCAGCATAATGTCATTAGTGTCCTTAACAACCCTGCCAACCTTTGTATCGTCTGCAAACTTGGACATTAAGTTTGATATACCATCATCAATATCATTTATAAATATAGAAAACAATAATGGACCCAACACTGAACCCTGAGAGAATCTAATAACATTAGTCCACAATGAGCAGTGTCTATTGATTACCACTCTGTCTTCTCCCTCTCAACCACCCCTTTATCCATAGCAGCATTGCCTCCAATGCCACACTGCTCCAATTTGTGCAGCAGTCTTCCATGTGCAACAGTATCAAAAGCCTTTCTAAGATCCAAATATATGATATCAAAGTTATTCTCTGCATCCAGTTCCTTTGTGACCACATCATAGTATCCAATCAAATTGGTCAGGCAAGACTTTCCGTAAAAAGGTGGTAGATGACTTTCATCAACCGGTGAAATACCACCACTTTGCTTATTAGAAGCTTGAAGTGGTGAAACTCATGTTTAGTCTCTAGAGCAAAGTTTCCGGCATCCCCCCCCCCATACTTCTTCAACTCATGCACAGTACTAAGTACTATAGGTTTTGGTTCCTTTCGTGTTTGGGGTTTTCAGAAAAAAAAAAAAAAAAACAATGCTGTGTCCGAGCTATAACTGAAGTCTTGTCTAGATGATTCTGCAGTGCTTCTTTAACCAGTGCCTCAATTAATTTTCCTGGAACAGAAGTTAAACTAACAGGTCTATAATTACTTGTGTTGCCCTCTGATCCTCCTTTGTGAATTGGGGGTCACATTTGCACATCTATAGTCCATGGTTACCTCCCAAGTCCAAAGAAGCTCTCATAATTATGGCTAAGGGTTTGCTTACTTCCTTTGCTGCCTCCTTTAATATAACTGGATAGATCCCATCCACCCCGGATGCCTTTTTTATGTTTATCTTCAACAATTTCTTCTCCACTTTCCTCTGTTATTACAAAATCATCTAGTTCACTGCCAGAGTTTACTTCACATCTGGCATTCCCCTTCCTAAATAACTCCTCATGTGTGGATGTAGATGCAAAATTCTCGTTTAGTTTGTTAGCCACCTGAGCAGGATCCTCAACTGTTGAACCATCAATATCCAGTGGACCAATGCAATTCATCCCTTTCCTTCTAGAGTTTACATAGGTAAAGAAGTCTTTGCTGTTTTTCTTTGCATCCTTTGCGAAGGATTTCTCATAATCTACCTTTGCCTGCCTAATCTCCTTTATGACTTGGTTACAGACCAGCTTATATCTATCACAGGCTTCCATGTCACCCATTAATTTATATGTATCCCATGCATTTTTCTTCTCTGTCACATGTCTAATTAGTTCATCTGACATCCATTTAGGCCTAAACCTTGAACTACATTTCTTAGTTAGTATGTAAGGCCTAGTAGCTTCCAAGATAATTTCTTTGAATACTTCCCATTTTGAATTTGCTGTTGGTAACATCGTCAGTTGGTCCCACCGTATAGAATTTAAATACTGTCTGAGACCACTGTAGTCCCCTTTACAAAAACAAAAACCCTTCCCTTTACTCCTGATGGTAGTTACCTCCTTGAGTAAATCCCACTTCAGCACACTGTGATCACTGCCACCTAGTGTTTACTTTATCTGCAGATTCTCAATGCATGAAGAATCTACTGCCGACCGGGCTAGCCGGGTGGGTAAAGTGCCTACCTAGCAACCCAAAGGTCGCGGGTTCGATTCCCGCCTCGGGCTTGGATCAAAGTACTGCAAAAACCTTGGGAGGTGCATTATGGCCACAGAAGCCTATGCGCCAACAACTACCAAAAAAAAAAAAAAAAAAAAAAAGAATCTACTGATAATTAGATCAAGAGTATTACTCCCTCTAGTTGCCTCCCGAACATGCTGATGTAGAAAACAATCATCCAATAAATCCACAAAAGCCTTGCTAGTGTGTGAGTGACCAACCCACAAATTCCAGTCAATATCTGGGAAATTAAAATCCCCCATTAAAAGAGTCTCTGATTTACTGGCCCACTCTATTTCCCTGTACAGTTTCTTATTATACTCATCGGAGTCATTAGGCCTATAGCACACTCCTACTCTCAATTTTGATCTTCCAATGCTTATGTCACACCAAACTGACTCGACACTGCACTGTCCAGCAATGTCAACTGGCTTCAATTCCTTGAATTTTATGTGTTTCTTAACTAATAGTATAACCCCTCCTCCCTTCTCATCTTGTCTATCCTTTGTGTACACATTGTACTACCCAAATTCCAGTTCTGCATTCCTTATATCTGTGTGACGCGTCTCTGATATCCCAAAAATATCTGCCTTTGTTGTTCTAAGCAATACCTCAAATTCATCAAATTTATTTATCAAACTCCTAGCATTGGTGTACATGCAAGTTAAAATTCAATTGGTATATATGATTTGGAATGCAGAAATGGTTTGTGAAGTTTCCTAATGAATTTAATTAAAGCAATTTTCATTTCTTCAAGACACACACAGTCAGATAAACATATTACAAAGCATCAACAAAATTTATGGAAAATGTCTCATATAACTTGACATATATTTTCAATTAAATTCATTCCAGGTCACTTATAACTTCTTTCGTCTTATCCACAATTCTCTCGTAATTTAAAGTCACTGACCTAATATTTTTATGTATTTCCATTTGATTATCAGAGTTAACTAGCGGGAATTGTTTATTTAACAACAGCATCAATACAGTACATCCAACCAACCGTTTCATCATCCGATTTGACCACAGCACTATAAATCTCAGGAATTTGAACTATCACGAAAAATTCCATATAATACACCCAAAAGATCAGGATGATTACAAACTCCTTCACTTTTTGACGTTTCTTATTCATAATCAATTTAGTGTCGTTACTTTTAAATTCTAAATATTCAGTATACTGACCAAGAATAGTAACACATACCTTACCAAAATTTCTGACCTTCCCAAACGACCTTACAAGCGGTGACCGACTGAAGTCTCTAAAAGTCGCTACATGTAACCAACCGTTATTCACTACAAAATAAAAAGTAATTGATATTGTTATTGAAATAATTATGATGTTCTGCAGTTTTATTCATATCTAAAGCAAAACTGAGGGAATACAAGACAAATTACAAGGCTTATTTTATCATATTATTATTATAAACTTTTCCGGCTTTATGCGATTTTTTCCACGCCTTGACGAGTATTGATAGCACGGCCAGGTGCAAGTCCCTTTACTATTATTACTGTCGGTCGAAGACCGACAGTAATAATAGTAAAGGGACTTGACGATGGAATTTTATTACTGTCGGTCAAAGACCGACAGTAATAAAATTCCATCGTCAAGGTGTTCAGAATCGAGGCCTTATGGAGTTAGCATTTTAGCATTAGCATTAGTAGAGGCATATGATGCAAGAAAGCAAGCTTATTCAGCATCAGCCAAAAAAAAAAAAAAAAAAACACACACACCACTCCCATTTCACCCCTCCGTTCGTTCGAAATACCTACGAACGGAGGGGTGAAATGGGAGTTCCTCGTAAGTGCTCCAAGGGAAGCTTGTTGCTGCAAGATTCTTTTGGAGGCTCTTTGACGCCGTGCAGGAGGTTCACTCAATGAGGGCTATGGTTATTACTTGTCCTATAGCCTCTGCTTAGGTCGGTATATGTCACCTAGACAAGACAGCAGTAATAGCTCAGATACAGCATGGGTTTGCTCAGGGGAAGTCTTGTGTGACCAATTTGATTGGATACTACGATGTGGTCAAAAAGGAACTGAAGGCAAAAAATAATTTTTATATCATATACTTGGATTTGAGGAAGGTTTTTAATGCTGTTGCACATGGAAGGCAACTGTACAAACTGGAGTGGTATGGCATTAAGGGCAAGTTACTGAATTGTAACTTGCAGTAACTGTAATCGCGCGTAATAATAAACTGTAAATAATAACTGTAACCATCGCGCGTGCGCGCCTGCATACAGGTATATTAATTTTGTGCTCTTCAAAAGTGTGCTTTTAACAAGTATCTAACTTAAGGAGTTTCCATGTCTTGGAGTTAACGTGTTTCACCTACTCGCTGTGACTACTCTGGGCAACTTACAGGGATTCTCTTGGACGATTTCAGGTAATTTTATTCATATTTTGAATGAATTTCAGTAATACAGACAAAGAGCTTTCTTCTGCATTCAACTGGCTGGTCAAGGTCAGCAGTTAGCGTCTTCCGGCCTACATACACTGTGTTATGCTTTCAAACGTTTCAAGCCCTAGAGCTATGTTGGACAAGCTAGAGGTCACGCCTAATTACTGACTGTCACTACGAAGCGCATCGGAAGGGCTGCTTGGCATATTCTGTTCTGTTTTCTTTTCCACAAGACTATGGAGAAATTGTTAATCTGCACAAGTTGTAGCATCCAAGTGGACTATGCACTTCAATGTACATCCTGTCATGCCCATTACTGCGGATCCTGTTCTCCCTACGCGAATCTGAAAAAACTCGCTAAAAAAGTAAAAAAATCCTGGAATTGTGAGTTATGTAAGGGTGGCGATCAGTCTAAGGACTCAGTAAATGATGACTCATTAGATGATGCCGAGTTAACATGCCCTCCGTCGTTAACATGGAATGGCACGCGGAGCGCGAGCAGTGACGAAGGATTAACACAGATTTCCACAGCTGTGAAACAACTCACAAATGAGTTCCGCAACTCCCAGAAAGATCATTTAAATAGAGCCGATCTTATGGCTAATAAACTAATTGAACTGCTGGAGTTGACAAAACAGGGGTCACATAATGGGAAGCCACTGACAAACAACCTCGATGATAGCACTCAGTTCCTGCAATCTGAGAAAAAAATACTTGAAACTCAAAGAAAGTGCAATGGTGAAGTTTATTCAGATTTTGTTACTAAACTTGAGCAAGGAAACGTTCTTATTAAAGCTCAATTACAAGAGCTGAAAGACTATATCACTGTACTGCACAGGGAAAATAAGGAGATCAAACTTATCCTCCTAGATATATTTAACAAAATCGAACTAAGGAATCTTGATGACCCAGCTAAATTGACGAACTTACTTAATTCAACTGAGCTTATCCGATTCTATAAAAACTATGCCCAATCCAGCTTAATTGCAATCTGCCCTCATTGCGCACGCAATCATGCTGACAGCCACTCCACACTGGCTTCAGGAGGAGATTTTTGCGATGTAGAAAAACGGAATCAGCCAGCTAAGCAATCAACTGATCATAGACCGCAGACCTCCTCAAACAAGATCGATAGATCTGCTGAAAAAGTTAGTACCCTCAGCAAAGGGAAGAAAATATCTGATGTTCAGGCTAAAGCAGGAAAACAGAGGAAACCACAACAAACTGGCTCTGTAGGCGAAGCCAACATCAGTTATCTCATACCTATTGGTAACAAGAGATCAGAGTCTGAGCTGTCTAAAGTTCCAAAGGATAAAGCACTGCAGGTGGATTTCGACGTAGGCAGATTAGAGGACAGAAACATCGAAACCGGTAGAAGTACTAACGAGAATAATAACAAAAAATCCAGTAGAAGAACTCACGGGAATGATAACAAAAAAACTGGTGGAAGAACTTACGAGAATGATAAGGAACCAATTGATAGCAACACCTCATCAGCCCATTATCGTGCAGCCAATTATCTCTCTTCGGCACACGCACCTTCTCAATGTGAGGATCGCCTATTCAAAGGCAAATACAATCTCACTGTAGTACCTCGCAAATCCAAGTTATTTATTTCCGGGCTCAGTCCACACACAAAAGTGGAAGTTTTACATGAATTCATCAGAAATGAAATCGGAATGGTAGCTGAAGTTCGTGCACTTAAAACTAAACATCCATCTTACGCTTCTTTCCTGGTGACCTGCAATACATTGGATGAAAGAAAACTACTGGATTCCCTGTATTGGCCTCCCGGATTAATAATCAGGCCATTCAAAATCTACAACAAGAGTACAAATAATGTGGAGAAGAATGATAGTTAGCAATCACGGTGCACAAACAACTCTTGTTCTCTTCTTTTCCAGGCCTCTACTGATTCTGTATATACAGGGAGAGCTAATGATCCCTGTCAGCAATCTCTTCACATATATTATCAGAACTGTAGGAGCTTAGTGAATAAAATTGACAAACTTAGAATCTCGCTTTGCTCTCTGGAGTTTGATATATATATCTTCACAGAAACTTGGCTACACGATGGGATTCTGGATTCGGAAGTGGCAGCAGTGGGCTATACTGTCCTCAGAAGAGACAGGGGATCTAGGGGAGGTGGTGTCGCGATTATCATCTGAAACCAATTTGCAGTTACAATGCACAGGACTTTCCAAAACATTGAAGGAATCTTTTGTCGGCTGAAGGTTCATAATAAAACTGTTCTCATTGCAGCTATCTACCTTCCGCCTCCGGTCGATCTTCTTCTTATGGAGAGGCTGTCGCAAGCACTCTGTGAGTTTGAAACGTTTTTTCACCAGTCGGATGAGGTGTACTTGTTTGGAGACTTCAATACTCAACACTCTCCACTAGGCATCGAGAAGTCAACCGCTACAACTAAGCTGCTATATGACATCACGTCAGAACTGGGCCTCAAGCAGTATAACAATACTTGTACTAGAGGCAAGGCGATGCTGGATCTCATTTTTGCATCCGAGCAGATCCGTATTTTAGAAGCAGTTTCATTTCTGCCGTCTGATCACAAGGCTCTAAGCTGTCAAATAAACATATCGCAGAAGAATAGATGCACTACTCCTGTTCCAGCCAAGCTGAACTTTAGGAGAGCAGACTGGCAACTATTAGGGCGTGAGCTCGATTGCATTGATTGGTTCTCCTTCCCACGGATTAATGATCTTGACGCGGTCACCGATCATCTTATTAGCACAATCTCCTCAATCATTCAAGAGTTCGTACCTCTTAGTAAAAATCACAGGAATAGATTCCCTCATTGGATCACAACAGACATAATTGCGATTATACGAGCCAAAGAACAGTGCAGAAAACTCTTTAGGACGACACATGATGAAGCATATATGGCACTGTTCAAGGAACACAGAAGTAACGTTAAAAGGATGATCAGAAATCAGTACGCTCGTTATATGCAATCAATTCAACAAAGTTTCACAGTAAATGGAGACCTAAAGCCATTTTGGAGCATGCTAAAGAATTCTAATAACTGCTCAACAGGAACCAGGATCATTGATTCCGATGGCAAGCCTATAACCTGTGACAAAACTAAAGCAGATCTTTTTGCGACCTTTTTCTCCTCCTTTTCAGAGAAAACAGCAGCTACTGCTGCTTCAGCTTATCAATTTCAAGTTGTTAAGGATGATACACTGAATAATCTCTCGGTGGACACAGACGATATCATTCAAGCGCTTCGGAAACTAACAAAAGATTTTTCTGCAGGCCCAGATAAGATTCCACTTATCTTGTGGAAGAAATGCTTTCCACAACTTAAATATATATTATTGCATATATTCAATCTTTCCGTGAAGTCTGGTATCTACCCCACTCAATTCAAAACTGTTAATGTTATTTCTATCCCAAAGAGAAGTGCAAACCACTCACTAGAGAATTACCGTCCCATCTGCCTTATGAACTCGCTGGCAAAAATTCTGGACACTATCATTCACCACCGATTAATGGAATACTTTAAGCACTTCATCTGCGACTGCCAACATGGCTTCACCAGGGGCCGATCAACTACCACTAATCTTCTCACCATCTGGCAACAGGTTCTAGACACCGTCGATCGCGGGGGACAGGTTGATGTGATCTACACAGACCTTACTAAGGCTTTTGACAGTGTCCCGCATAATCAACTTGCTCAAAAACTAAGCCGCTATGGAATACTTGACCCTTTATTATCCTGGTTGATGAGTTATATCTCATATCGAAAACATACAGTGATCATCGGACAGGAAGTCTCAAGGGAATTTTTTCCATCGAGAGGAGTACCTCAGGGATCATCTCTTGGGCCTCTTTTATTCACCATCTTTATCAACGATCTACCGCAATTTGTTGAGAGAGGTGGTATCAAGATACTAATGTTTGCCGATGATGTGAAACTATATTCGCCTATCAGCAGTCAAGATGATGCAGCTAACCTTCAGACTGCTCTCAACTATTTTGCTAATTGGGTTGCTTTGAATGGTTTGGAGGTTAATACTATGAAGTGCAGCTCTATTTCCTTTGCCGCTACGAGGAAAACTAATAGTTAATGAATATTACATCAAGGAAATGCCGATTTCCAGAGTTGACGAAGTTAAAGATCTCGGAGTTACTTTTACCGCTACATGTGGGTTTGAAAAACATGTTAGGAATATATTAAGCCAAGCGAAAAAACAAATTGGCTTCATTAAACGGCAGACGTGCAGATTTCAAGATCCTCAGTTCTCTGTGCTCCTATTTAAGACAACTATACTCCCTATAGTGGAGTTTGCTTCTCCTAGGTGGAACCCACACTATGCATACATGATACAGCAAATAGAATCGCTCCAGATGAAATTTATCCACTATCTTTCCAGAAGTAACCCCATGTTTTACCACAGAATCTTCTACCGGAATCTCTGTTCCTACTTCAAGCTTCAATCTCTGGAAACTCGGCGAACTGTTCTTGATTTAAAACTGTTGTACCACATCTCCGCTGGATCAACTTACCTGCCGGATCTTCTGCGCCATATTGACCTTCACGCTCCAGTGGTGGCTACTAGAAAGAAGACTACTTTCCACATCGGTAACTCCAGATTAGAGATATCCAGGAACTCCTTCTTCAAAAGAACATTGGCACTCATGAACAAGTTTGAATTGGATATGGCTGTGAACAAGAAACAATTTCACAGAACTATTTGGAGTACGTTGACCGATTGACGGATGAGTTCTGGGCTAAAGATGTCCTCCTTAATTCGTGTGTGTGTGTGTGTGATGATGTCTACTGCAGCATACTGCTTTCTGCGAGTCTTCATGGAGCTGGACTTGACGTCATGAATATCTTTTTTATTTTTGTGAATTGAACTTTTCCCGTTTCCATTGTACAAAGTATATTAGTCTACCATCTATTTTTATGTTTTGTACAACCTTTGCTCTGTTATACACTTTAACTAGGTGAATGCCTGTTGTGTATATTATATGTTAAAAAAAATAAAAATAATAAAATAAAATAATAAAGGGATAGTCACTGGGAGACGGCAGAGAGTGGTAATAAATAGACACTGCACTACATCGACTAATGTTATTAGCAGAGTCACCCAGGATTCAGTGCCGGGCCCATTGTTGTTTTGAGTATTTATCAATGATATTGATGAAGGTATATCAGGCTTAATATCCAAGTTTGCAGATGATACAAAGGTTGGCAGAGTTGATAATGACAGGAAAGACAGTACTCTACTGGAACAGGATCTATAAAAGTTAAGCAGATGGACTGAGAAGTGGCAACTGAATATTAACATTGACAAATGCAAAGTACTGCATATGTGTAGCAGTAACCCAAGAGAAACCTACGAACTGTGTGCTACTATACTCAGGAAGGTGGAAAATGAAAATGACCTGGGGGTAATTGTGAAGTCAGATATGAAGTTCTCTGAGCAGTGCAGACGTGCTGCCAAAGCAGGTCATGGAGTTTTGTCAATGATATATAGTAATTTTGCTAGCAGAGACAAGGATGTGATTATCCCTTTGTATAAGGCAATGGTCAGGCCACATCTTGAGTACTGTATACAGATCTGGAGACCTTATTTTAGGAAGGATGTATAATTGCTAAAACGAGTACAGAGAAGGGCAACAAGATTGGTGAGAGGAACAAAGGGGTGCGCTTACGAAGAAAGGCTTAAGTTCTGAAAGCTGCAGCATCTGGAGACTAGGCACCTCCGAGGGGATATTATCGATGTGTATAAGGCCTTGAATGGTTTGAGCAGACTGAATGCTGACGGGATAGTTCCACTTGCTCAGATTAAGAACCTGAGGGATTGTAGATTCAAATTGAGAAAAGACAGTTGTAGAAGAGATGTGCAGAAGTTTGCCTTTAGCCAGCGGGTAGTTGATTGCTGGAACAGACTTTCATCTGTTGTTGTGGAAGTTGATAAATTTAAATACTTAATTAAATTTAAGGTGCACTAAACAAACATTTGGAGTGATCGGCTGGGTGAAATGTGAAGGTTTTTTTTTTTTTATGGCTGATGCTGTATAAGCTTGCTTTTCTGCCTCATATGCCTCAACTAATGCTAATGCTATTTCCTGATCTTTCCTCGTAGGTTTTTCTGGAGGTTGCTGGTGTTGGCACCACTTTGTCGATCAGGTATCCATTTCCTTCTTCTCGATGACGTTAATGTCTGCTCTCTTTTGTGAGACGGTTTTGTCCGTTATTATAGCATAGTACCAGAATAGTTAGTGTGCCATAATAACTGCCAAAATTGGCGAGTACAGGTCTCTAGTACGGCTTGAAGTTCGTACATGTGATACACTAAAATTTCTTTAATAAATTGGTATATTTGTGCTGGCTGCTGATGACAGAGAAGACCTTGTCGAATCTATAAGTGTTCTTCGACTCGGTGATCACCCTTCATCGCGCGATATTTGCTTGATTGTTTCTTGGGCCAGGTGGAATGATCGATATGTGTCATCCGTTACTTCAACGTCCTTGGCGATGTACTCACTGTATTTCCCATTCATTCCATGGCTGAGTTATTCGGTCTCAAGCGTAGATAGCAAGGTTCCCCCCCCCCCAGACACTGGGGGTTTTTTTCGTTTAGCAAAACAGGCAAATCGACCAGAGAACACACGCAATTTACAGTCATAATACATATATGGGTATATGTAAGCGAGTGAAGGTAGAGAAGAAATTGGAGGAAAGCGTTGGAAGAGTGTGGCATGAGGATAAGTTGAACAAAGACAGAATATATGACATTGAATGGAGACGATGAGAGTTCTATAAAACTGCAGGAGAAAAAACTACCATCAGTTACGAAATTTAAGTATCTGGGATCGAATGTTGAGAGAGATAGAGTATTAGGTGCAGAAATACAGCATAGAGTGCAATGTGGATTGTTGAACTGGAGAAAGATGAGTGGGAATGCTGTGTGATAAGAAAGTAAATTGCAGAATGAAGGGAAGATTGTATGAAACTGTGGCTAGACCCGCATTGATGTACGGTGCCGAGATATGGGCGATTACGAGGACCCAGGAGAAGAAGAAGAAGAAGATGGAAATGGCAGAGATGAGAATGCTAAGATGGATGTGTGGTGTGATGAGGAAGGACAGGATAAGAAATGACTACATCAGAGGTAAGGTTAAGGTGGGCCCCCTGAGTGAGAAAATGCAAGAATCTAGATTGAGGTGGCGTGGACATGTGGAACGAATAAGTAAGGAGTATGTGGGGAAGAGGTGCGAAAAGTTGGAGCTGAGAGGGAAGAGGGAGAGATCGAAGCTGAGAATGAAGGACTAGGTGGCAGAGGATTTAAAAGAGAGAGAGAGAGAGAGAGAGAGAGAGAGAGAGAGAGAGAGAGAGAGAGAGAGAGAGAGAGAGAGAGAGTGGAGGAGCGAGGAAGCCCAGGATATGTAGGAGTGGAGGAAAAGAATTAAGGATGGAAATGGCGACCCCATATATACACGGGAAGAAGGCGAAGATAAAGAAGGAGAAGGTGTAAGAGATTATGGGTGGTTCTAACATAATAATTTGAATTTAGAATTTGTACGTCCCATGGTTCTCTACGAAGAGGATGCATAACTCAGTCCCTTAGTGGTCACAATCTCTAACTGAAGTTCGTAAAATTTAGTGCAATGATCTCAAGAATAACACAGGTGGAATGGGGGTTAAAGGGGAAAGCACTCCATTTGATTTATGATTGCATTTTTCTGCCGATTGTTACGTATGGTGCATCAATCTGGGTTGGCCATGCGATCAAAGTAAGCAACCAGAAAGCTCTATTCTATATATCGAGTTACACTGAGTGATCACTGAATTATGGCCACCCATGTGAAAACTGAATGTAACCCCCGTTAAACATGTGAGGTGCGAGAGTGTGGAGTTAGTCGAGTCGACCTACCTAGTGTCAGTGGTTCACTAGGTACTAAAATTCCGAACTTGATGGATAAAAGAATTTACCGGACTTTGAGAAAGGACAGATTGTGGGTGCTTGACGAGCTGGTGCGTCGATTTCTCAAACGGCAGAACGGTGGTGTGTTCGAGAGCCACCGTAGTTAAAATGTACCAGGACTGGCGTCAAAATGGTCAAACAACGACCCGGCGGCAAAACTGCATAGGTCAGCGAAAGATTGATGTTAGAGGTGAGCGCAGGGTCCAATGAGTCATACAGGCGAACAGGCGCAGCACTGTTGAAGAGTTGACTACCCAATACAACATGGGCCAACCTGGAACAATATCTGGCATGACCATGCGTCGCATGCTCGCACGTATGGGCTATACCAGCAGACAACCCATATAGCATTCTCTCCTAACCAAGGTTCATAGGCGTAAAAGACTCGCCTAGTGCAAATAGCATGCAAGTTGGACGTTAGAAGACTGGAAGAAGGTGTGCTGGTCGGATGAGTCATGTTATTTACTCCACACTGTGGATGGTCGTATACAGATTTGCCGTCAACAACATAAGGCCCTTGATCCATCATGCATGGTATCAAAACTGCAAGCCAGTGGAGGCGGTTGTATGGTGTGGGGCATGTTTCACTAGCAAGAACTTGGATTCCTTGTGCATGTGGAACAACGTATCAGTGGTCTCCGCTATCGTCAACTTCATGTTGACTACGTCACCTCGCTATGTTACACTTTTTCCCGAATGGCGATGGTGTATTCCAAGATGACAATGCGCTGAGCCATCGGGCACTCTTTGTAATGGAACGGTTTGGGGAACACAGTTCTGATTTCCAGCATATCGATTGGTCTCCGAACTCCACCGATATCAATCCCATAGACCACTTGCGGGACACTATGGAAAGGCATATCAGGCGTCTGGATACGCCAATCACCTCCATACCTGCATTGCTGATCGCATTACACGCAGCTTGGTTGGCCATACCTCCCAAACGCTTCTGAGATCTTGTTGAATCAATGCCACGTCGTATAGCTGCTGTACTGAGAGCAAAGGAGGACCTACGAAGTATTAGGTAGGTGGTCATAATTCAGTGATCACTCAGTGTATGTTTCTCAAAATGTTTATGGCCTGCAGATTGGTTTCCACAGAAGTTTTGCAAGTGTTAGCTGGCAAAATGTCACTTGATTTGCAGTTAGTGTTTAGAAGCCTATCTTTTTATTTGAGAAGATGTATAAAATCCGAGTTGCTGGACATCAAAATTAACACTTTAATTGAGAAAAGAAAAGAAGAGGATTTGGGAGCTCCTTTTACAACATTGACAAAACAGATGGAATTGTTCGGAAAAAGATAGAATACCATTCAAAATTTTCACTTATGTTAATGGTATGAATTATATTAAATCAATCTGGTCAGTAACAAATCTATGTTGTACATTCTTACTAACAGGTCTTGGATCAATTTTTGCCAAACTGAACAGTTGTAATAGTAGCAAGATGCAACTGTACGTGTGTTTAATTGTTTGGAACATGCTGATTTCCGTTTCGATTTACTGAATAATGTTGATAATGTAACTCGACTGGTGAATGTGATTGCGCCATTACTTATTAAAACAAGGGAAATTTTTTTTTCCTTTCAAAATTTTGCAAATTCAGTTTTCGTGAGAAGGAATATACTATTCAAATTGGAAGAGTTAAGGGTGAATAATAGACGAATTGGTGGACTGTACCCTCTTCTTTATTTACATGGAACAGTATGTTATTTTTTACATAGGAACATTATTATTATTATTATTATTTTAGGGTTGCCCGTAATTGAATACAATACCGTATTCGTGTCTGTAGATTTCGTTTCTTCTATGGTCGATTTGCCTATTTTTCTGGACGAAAAAAAAACCGGACTTCTTGGGAGAAAAACCTTCCCATCCACACCTGAGACCGACTAACTCATCCACGGAGTGAAAAAAGCCCATTAAAGTTCCTGGCGTCATCGACGGGATTCGAACCCGGGCCTTTTCCACTCGGTGTTGGGAGGACGGTGACGATACCACTATGCTAGAATTTATATAGGAACCACCCAGTCTTTATATAGGAACATTTTGTCATTTGTCAAACTTATTGTTTACTGTATTTATAAATGATATTGATGATGTTATATCAATCTTAATGTCCAAGTTTGCAGACGATACAAAGGTTGGCAGGGTTGTCAAGGACACTACTGACACTATGCTGCTGCAACAGGATCTGGAAAGGTTGAGCAGATGGGCTGAGAGGTGGCAAATGAAGTTTAACATTGACAAATGTAAAGTACTACACATGGGAAACAGCAACCCCAGAGCAACGTATCAACTCTGTGGTACTACACTGACAGTGGTAGAGAATGAAAGGGACTTGGGGGTGGTTGTGCAGGCAGATATGAAGTTCTCTGAGCAGTGCAGACCGGCTGCAAGAGTAGCTCATGGAGTATTGTCAATGATATACAGGAGTTTTTCCAGCAGGGATAAGGAGGTGATTATTCCATTGTATAAGGCAATGGTCAGGCCACACCTAGAGTACTGTATACAGGTCTGGAGGCCTCATTTGAAGAAGGATGTAGAGCTGCTGGAACGAGTACAGAGAAGGGCAACAAGATTAGGGAATGGAACAAAGGGGTGCTCTTACGAAGAAAGGCTTAAGTTTTGCAAATTACAGTGTCTGGAGACTAGGCACCAGCGAGGTGATCTGATAGAGGTGTATAAAGCCTTGAATGATTTCAGCATGCTCAATGCTGTTGGGATTCTTCCTCTAGCTCAGAAAAATCACCTGAGAGGGCATAAATTCAAATTGAGGAAAGACAGATGTAGGATAGACATGCGGAAATTTCCCTTTAGCCAGCGGGTGGTTGGTTGGGGGAACAGACTTCCATCCCTTGTGTTGGAGGTTGATAGCCTAAATAAGTTTAAGGCTCAGCTGGACAGGTATTTTGAACGAACAGAGGGGTGAAGTGGAAGTGGGTTTTTTTTTTTTTTTTTTTTTTTGGCTGATGCTGCTGCATAAGCTTGCTTTCTTGCATCAAATGGCTCTACTAATGCTAATGCTAATGCTAATAAGTCGTATACTCCACTCAACCTAAGCGAAGAAACCCTTCCCGTCCAGACGGTACAAGAAACTAAGTTAGAAAGATGGGCAAAGAAGACACCCATGGCAGACACTACAATGACCTCCATCAAGATCACATCGATAACGTTGCTTCAAATGCATGCCTCACAAACGAGACTGTCTTCCCCGAGACTGAAGGATTCATGCTGGCCATCCAAGACCAGGTAATCAACACCAGAAACTATAGAAAATACATCGCAAAGGAGCCCGGAATGTCAGATGACACATGTCGACGATGCCACCTGGCCTCAGAAACGATCCAACACATCACCGCGGGGTGCATGGTGATCTCCCAAACTGACTATAGTCATAGACACGACCAGCTAGCCAGGATAATAGAAGAAGTTAGCGAGGAAATACCAGTTGACCAAAGAGTGTGTCATACTACAAGTACGAACTTCAGGCAGTACTAGAGACCCGTACCCACAAGCTGTACTGGGACAGCGCCATAATAACGGATAAGACCATCCCGTACAACAGGACATAACCCTTATGAACAACATGGAAAAAGCTACCTACCTGATTAACATAGCGTTGCCGAACACTAGCAATGTCCAGAAAACCCATGAGGAAAAAATTAGGAAAAACATGAACCTGAGACATGAGACAAGGAGAAGTGGTATATGGTAGAAGTATCAACCATCCGAATCATCGTGTCAACCACCGGTATGGTACCAAACAATCTACATATCAGCCTAGCAGCAATAGGTCTCCCAGAGAACACCTACAACGAACTCCAGAAAGTCGCAGTCCTGAACACCTGTAGGATAGTCAGAGATTTCCTCGACCGACAGTAACACCAGATGTTACAACCACCCTGTGTACTTGGTAGCAGTACCCGTCACAGAGTGGAATCACCGAATCGGGAGAAATAATATAAGAGCAACAACAATAATGATAACGATGAAAGGTTAGCGCAATTTCCATTATAAATATGATCTTTTAGAGAAATAAATAGCTTAGGAATATAGTGAATTTTCAACTTCTAAGGACTTGGAACGAATTACAAAAAAAAAAAAAAAAAAAAGTGTTAATGGGTTCACATTACGATATTTTCAAGATACCTCCATTTATTTCTACAAATGCAAAATACGTTTCCACGATCTTTTTAAGTTTGCACCGGTCGGTAAAAAACTTACGTAAATTGAATTTACTTACGCTCGTTGTATAGTCCACCAATACCTTTTCAAGCTTATTAATTAACTTAGAAATTGAATTTACATCTCCATACCTATACTTTAGCTCATGAATGTTACTGACAATAACGTCACTTTCTCTCTCTCATTAGTTGCTGTGCTCCTTCTACTAATATCACTATAAAAATTTTACGCATGCAGTCGTAAGAGATATTGGCCTGTAATTTTCAACACAGGAATGATCTTTTACTGGTTTTGTTAGGGCAATAATGAAAGAATGATGGCAGGAAGAAGGATAGGCATTTTCGGAGAATATCCGATTATAAAAGTTTAATATGGTACTCAAATCCTTTTCAAGTAAATGCTTCAGCATAACGTTTGAACTCCATCTGGGCCTGCGGCACTACTTTAAGATCTGTTTGATTCTTGAAAAGTTCTATTAATGTAAAGGGTTGGTTGTAAGGGAATGAGCGGTGTGTGAAAAAAGTTGATTTTACATCTCTGTGCACCAGATTTGATGTTCTGAAAGATGGATGCATAGGAGGCAGAAACAGATTGTAGCAACTTCCAAAAAAGATGGAGAAAACATTATCCAAATCCCACAGATAAATGAACTTGGTCTTAGCGCTGAGATACCCAAACCAAAAGGCCCATCTATTGTAATCTTTGATGTCGAAAAAGGAATTTCCAATAATTGTCCAAACAAAAATCGAGCCCCTAACTGCGCCAATTGCAAAGCAGCAAAAATGGATCCCAATCACTCTGTCCGAGATGTCAAATGTCCAATCTATTTAAGGGTATTGAGAACCATCCAGAACAAAACCGACTATGGCTGTACACCATAATCGCCATTCCACCAACGTCCTCAAAATTCTCCAACTGAATGCCCAAAGAGCCAGAAATGTGGTCGAACAAATTAGAATGAAAATGGATGAAGAAGAAATTGATATCCTCTGCGCTGAAGAGCCCTACACCCACAAGGGACGGGTACAGGGCTACCCTCGCGCATATAGGATCATTGAGACAACCACAGATACTCCATGGGCAGCCATCATTATTAGAAATACTACAATTACAGTCGCAAAGATCGACTCCTTATGCACCCCCTTTGGTGTTTGTGCACACATTATCTGCCAACAGGGCTCTCTGCACGTAGTCTCATTGTACTGCCGACCACGAACTGATATCGCACCATATATTGAATATCTCCAGTCAGTCATAACTCTCTTACCTTCCAGCCAAATCCTAGTAACGATGGATGCCAATTGTAGATCTTGCTTGTGGCATAGCCGGGTGGATGGTCATGTAGTTTCCCAGAATGGACAGCGATTAGAAGATTTCCTTTCATCTTCTCCATTTGAGGTCCTTAACAAACCACATCACCTTTCTACCTTCAGCAATACCCTGTGGGAAAGCAACATTGATGTTACCCTTGCCACACGGTCCATAGCACAAAAGTTCTCATCATGGATGATTCATGAGGCCTGGACCACCTCAGACCACAGGGCCATCTCCTTCCATCTATCGAGACAACTTGATATCCCATTTACCACGATATCATCAGATACTCCACCAAAACAGCTGATTGGAATGCCTTCAAGGACAATATAAAATCAAAGCTACAAATGGATACATCCCAACTAAACCATCTTGATCCACAGGAGCACCTCTCCCTCCTAACAAGCACAATCCAACAAGCATGTGAGAAAACTATGAAAAAACGTCAGAAACACCAAAAAGCAGTCCCTTGGTGGTGCAGGAAACTAGAAAGCCTAAGGCGCCAAGTCCACACTGCCCGAAAAGCCTTCCAGAGAGCGAGGCACTCCTGGCCTCCTGCTGAGGTCCAGGCTCTACGGGAAGCATATAGAAGATATCGTAACGACTACACAAGCCTCACACGGCAGAAAAAGAAAGTGTCTTGGCAGAACCTTGTGACAACTACTGGAAACGCAGATCTTTGGGGGGTCGTTTATCGCATTGTTATGAACAAGCTGCCCAGGGGAGAGATGTTAAATGCAACCCTGACTCCTGATGGCAGTTCAACACACACATGGGCTGAATCCATGAATAATATTCTGAATGCCCTACTTCAGACTGATTAGAGTCCCCTCAATGATGAACAAAAGCAAATTAAACAAGACAACCAGGCCTTCTCCAACAATAAAATAGAGCCTCCTTTCACCTCTGAGGAAATGAACAAAGCACTAGACAGAACAAAAATAAATAAATGCCCTGGTCATGATAATATTGAGGCTGAGGTCATCAAGAAAGCAGCAACACATCTCCCAAACCACCTATTAGCACTGTTCAACAAATGCCTTGCGAAAGGAATTTTCCCTGATTCTTGGAAACAGGCAGTGCTTCGACTCATCCTAAAAGGTCCAGATAAAGATCCTACTCTACCCAAATCTTACCGCCCCATTGCTCTTCTCCCGGTCTTGGGAAAGGTAATGGAGCGGCTGCTTCAATCCAGATTATCCACCTACTACCAGACAGCCAACTTAGACTCTCCAAAGCAGTATAGCTTTAAGCCAGGATGCTCCACTGAAGACGTTATGAACAATCTCCTCAACACAGCAAACTCAACCACAGAAAAATATCTACTGGCTATCTCCATTGACTTTTCTGGTGCCTTCGATTCCATCAGGTGGCCCAGCATTGTCAGAAGATTACGTCAACTCAATATTCCACTCAACCTCTACCGCTGTCTCCAGAACTACCTCTTCAACCGCTCAGTAACTGTTCAAACAAATTTTCAGAAACCTCCCGACCAGTTGTTAGAGGGTGTCCACAGGGCTCAGTTCTTGGGCCCTACTTCTGGAACTTGTTACTAGATGAATTCCTCCTTATGGATCTAGGTCCTGTGGACTGCATGGCCTATGCAGATGACTTCATCCTCCTTATCAAAGCTGCTTCTAGAACTCAGCTTGAGCAAATTGCCTCCCCTGCCTTAACGATCCTCCAAAATTGGGCTAACAACCACAAGTTAGTCATCTCTGGAAAAAACGAAGACTATCCTCCTCAAAGGATCTTTGGACATAAGAAGACCGCCCCAAATTAAAATCTCTGGGCAGACATTGCAACTCAAAACAGAACTAAAATATCTAGGAGTAACCTTCGACTCCCGATTAACATTCTTACCTCATCTTAATTACCTCTCCAACAAAATACGTCGTTATACTGCCATGATCGTAAGAATTAGCAGAGCAGACTGGGGTTTGAAGAGGAGGACTCTCATGCTACTTTACAAAACCATCTTCTTACCAGCTGTGTGCTATGGTGCAGCCATATGGTTCTCTCGTGCCATCATTGCCCGTAATACAGCAAAGCTACACACAATTCAACGCAATATCCTACTCACTGTGACTAGAGCTTGCCGCACAGTCAGTAATCCTGCCCTGCAGGTCTTAGCAGGTACTCTTCCTCTGGACCTGGAGGTTATTCGTCGCGGCCTTGCATACCGCATAAAGAGAGGAATTCCCACCACCATTCTGGATATAACACTCGATCTAGCTAATGATCCAAAAAACGAAATGAAAGATCTTTGCCAATGCTGGAAGAGCAGTAGTAGTAGTAGTAGTAGTAGTAGTAGTAATAGTGGCACATGATGCAAGAAAGAAAGTGTAGGAGCTTATGCAGCATCAGCCAAAAAAAAAAAAAAAAATCACACCATTTCCTCCAAATGCCTGTCCAGTTCCTCCTTAAATTTATTTAACCTATCAACTTCCACAACGACAGATGGAAGTTTGTTCCAGCAATTAACCACCCGCTGGCTAAAGGCAAATTTCCGCACATCTATTCTACATCTGTCCTTTCTTAATTTGAACTTATGTCCCCGTAGGTTGGTAATCTGAACAAGTGGAAGGATCCCATCAGAATTCAGCGTGCTCAACCCATTCAAGGCCTTATAGACCTCAATCAGATCACCGCGCAGGTGCCTAGTCTCCAGCCACTGAAATTTGCAGAACTTAAGCCTCTCTTGGTAAGAGAATCCCTTCATTCCCCTCACCAATCGTGTTGTTCTTCTCTGTACACGCTCAAGCAAATCTACATCCTTCCTAAAATGAGGCCTCCAGACCTGTACGCAGTACTCAAGGCGTGGCCTAAACATTGCCTTATACAGAGGGACAATCACCTCCTTTTCCCTGCTAGCAAAATTCCTATATATCATTGACAAAACCCCATGACCCGCCCTAGCAGCCTGTCTGCACTGTCAGAAAACTTCATATCTGACTGCACAATTACTCCCAGGTCTTTTTCATTTTCTACCACCTTAAGTGTAGTACCACACAGTTGGTACGTTTCTCTGGGGTTACTTCTACCCATATGAAGTACTTTGCATTTGTCAAGGTTGAACTTCAGTTGCCACTTCTTAGCCCATCTGCCCAAATTATCTAGATCCTGTTGCAGTAGCACACTGCCATTACTGTCATTAACAACCCAGCCAACCATTGTGTCATCTGCAAACTTCGACATTAAGCCTGATATCATTGATAAATACACAAAACAACAGTGGACCCAACACCGAACCCTGTGGGACTCCACTAATAACATTAGTCCACGAAGAGCAGCACCCATTGATTACCACCCTCTGTCTTCTCCCACTTAACCATCCTTTTATCCATTGTAGCAACTTACCCTTAATACCATTCTGCTCCAATTTGTACAGTAGTCTTTCATGCGCAACAGTGTCAAAAGCTTTCCTGAAATCCAAGTATATGATATCAAAATTATTTTTTGCATCCAGTTCCTTTGTGACCACATCATAATAACCAATCAAATTTGTCAGACAAGACTTTCCCTTAACAAACCCATGCTGTGTTTGAATTATTGCTGCAGTCTTGTCTAGATGATCCTGCAATGCACCTTTAACCAGCGACTCCATTATTTTACCCGGAACAGAAGTTAAACTAACTGGTCTGTAATTACTCGTGTCACCCTTCATTTTTAGCATTAGCATTAGCATTAGCATTAGCATTAGTAGAGGCATTTGATGCAAGAAAGCAAGCTTATGCAGCATCAGCCAAAAAAAAAAAGAAAAAAAAAAAAAAAATTAACATAAATAAATAAAAATAACCACTTCCACTTCACCCCTCTGTTCGTTCGAAATACCTGTCCAGCTGAGCCTTAAACTTATTTAGGCTATCAACTTCCACAACAAGGGATGGAAGTCTGTTCCACCCACCAACCACCCGCTGGCTAAAAGCAAATTTCCGCACATCTATCCTACATCTGTCTTTCCTCAATTTGAATTTATGCCCTCTCAGGTGATTTTTCTGAGCTAGAGGAAGAATCCCATCAGCATTGAGCATGCTCAAACCATTCAAGGCTTTGTACACCTCTATCAGATCACCCCGCTGGTGCCTAGTTTCCAGACACTGTAATTTGCAAAACTTAAGCCTTTCTTCGTAAGAGAACCCCTTTGTCCCATTCACCAATCTAGTTGCCCTTCTCTGTACTCGTTCCAGCAGCTCTACATCCTTCCTGAAATGAGGCCTCCAGGCCTGTATACAGTACTCTAGGTGTGGCCTGACCATTGCCTTATACAAGGGAATAATCACCTCCTTATCCCTGCTAGAAAAATTCCTATATATCATTGACAATACACCATGAGCTACTCTTGCAGCTCGTCTGCACTGCTCAGAGAACTTCATATCTGCCTGCACCACCACCCCCAGGTCCCTTTCATTCTCTATCACTGTCAGTGTAGTACCACAGAGTTGATACGTTGCTCTGGGGTTGCTGTTTCCCATATGTAGTACTTTACATTTGTCAATGTTAAACTTCATTTGCCACCTCGAAACCCATCTGCTCAACCTTTCCAAATCCTGTTGCAGCAGCATAGTGTCAGTAGTGTCCTTGACAACCCTGCCAACCTTCGTATCGTCTGCAAACTTGGACATTAAGCCTGATATACCATCATCAATATCATTTATAAATACAGAAAACAATAAAGGCACCAATACTGAACCCTGAGGGACTCCACTAATAATATTAGTCCACGATGAGCAGTGTCCATTGATTACCACTCTCTGTCTTCTCCCCCTCAACCACCCCTTTATCCATAGCAGCAACTTGCCTCCAATGCCACACTGCTCCAATTTGTGCAGCAGTCTTCCATGTGCAACAGTATCAAAAGCCTTTCTAAGATCCAAGTATATAATATCAAAGTTATTCCCTGCATCCAGTTCTTTTGTGACTGCATCATAGTATCCAATCAAATTGGTCAGGCAAGACTTCCCCTTAACAAAACCATGCTGTGTCCTAGCTATAACTGAAGTCTTGTCTAGATGATCCTGCAGTGCTTCTTTCACCAGTGCCTCCATTAATTTTCCGGGAACAGAAGTTAAACTCACAGGTCTATAATTACTTGTGTCAGCCTTTGATCCCCCTTTGTGAATTGGGGTCACATTTGCACATCTCCAGTCAATGGGTACCTCCCCTGAGTCCAAGGAAGCTCTCATAATTATGGCTAAGGGTTTGCTTACCTCCTTTGCTGCCTCCTTTAATATAACTGGATAGATCCCATCCACCCCAGGTGCCTTTCTTGTGTTTATCTTCAACAATTTCTCCTCCACTTTGCTCTCAGTTATTACAAGATTCTCTAGCTTACTGCTAGAGTTAAATACACCTCTGGCATTCCCCTCGCTGAATAACTCCTCATGTGTGAATGTCGATGCAAAATATTCATTTAGTTTGTTAGCTACCCGAGCAGGGTCATCAACAGTTGACCCATCGATCTCAAGTGGACCGATCTGATTCATCCCCTTCCTTCTAGAGTTTACATAAGTAAAGAACTCTTTGCTGTTTTTCTTCGCATCCCTTGCCAAGGATCTCTCGTAATCTGCCTTCGCCTGCCTAACCTCCTTTGTAACTTGGTTACAGATCAACTTGTATCTATCATAGGCGTCCGTGTCACGTGTTAATTTGTATGTATCCCATGCATTTTTCTTCTCTGCCATATGCCTCATTTGTTCATCTGTCAACCATTTAGGCCTAAACCTTGAACAATATTTCTTAGTTGGTATGTAAAGCCTAGTAGCTTCCACGATAAGTTCTTTGAATGCTTCCCATTTTGAATTTGCTGTTGGCAATATCATCAGTTGATCCCACTGTATAGAATTTAAATACTGTCTCAGTCCATTGTAGTCGCCTTTACGAAAGCAATACCCCTTCCCTTTACCCCTAATGGTAGTTACCTCTTTGAGTAACTCCCACTTCAGCACACTGTGATCACTGCCACCAAGTGGTTCATTTATCTGCAGATTCTTAAGGCATGAAGAATCACTGCTGATAATCAAATCAAGAGTATTACTCCCTCTAGTTGCCTCCCGAACATGCTGATGTAGAAAACAATCATCCAATAAATCCACAAAAGCCTTGCTACTGTGTGAGTGACCAGCCCCCAAATTCCAGTCAATATCTGGGAAATTAAAATCCCCCATTATAAGACTCTCTGATTTACTGGCCCACTCTATTTCTCCGAACAGTTTCTTATTATACTCATCAGAGTCATTGGGCCTATAGCACACTCCTACTCTCAATTTTGATCTCCCAATGCTTATGTCACACCAAACTGACTCGACACTGCACTGTCCAGCGATGTCGACTGGCTTCACTTCCTTGGATTTTATGTGTTTTTTAACTAATAGCATAACCCCTCCTCCCTTCCTATCCTGTCTATCCTTTCTGTAGACGTTGTACTCCCCAAATTCCAGTTCTGCATTTCTTATATCTGTGTGACACCACGTCTCTGAAATCCCCACAATATCTGCCTTTGATGTTTTGAGTAATACCTCAAATTCATCAAATTTATTTACTAAACTCCTAGCATTGGTGTACACACAAGTATACATGCACCTGTTCTTTTTCTTAGCTACCCTAACACAACCCATGTGTTTACTTGTACCCCAATGATTCCCAGCAGTCTCTGAAATATCCTGCATCTTATTTTCCAGGCTGCGGCTCATTCCAATAGAAGCAGTGCAAGAATCACTTTCACCTCTGCCAGTGGCTACTGTTAATCTATTAGTCCTTGTATCCCCCCAATCTAGCAGTTTTCCGACCCACCTAACATTGCCTCGATGGCATCAGCAAACATTCTTGCACCCTTTCTATTTAAGTGTATCCCATCCCTGTAGAAGCAGTCTCTCCTGTTAACAAGTACAGACCAGGCTGAAAAAAATTCTACCCCTTGAGCCCTGCACAATCTTTCCAGGGCCGAATTGATTGACAGGGCTCTCATCATGTACTCCCTCCTATCGTGTCTGGGCAGAATTGCAGACACTTTCAATTTCAACCCTAATTCACGGCTTTTTTTCATCAGTGACCTGTACTTGTCAAGGAAATCCGCCGGTCTCCTACTCTTAATGTCATTAGTGCCAACGTGTACTACTATATCACCTTTTGTGCCCTTCGATCCACCTTTGTGAATTGGGGACACATTTGCACATCTCCAGTCCTTGGGAATCTCCCCTGAGTCCAAGGATGCCCTCATAATTATGGCTAAGGGTTTGCTTAGTTGCTTTGCCGCCTCCTTTAAAATAACTGGATAGATCCCATCCACCCCAGGTGCCTTTCTTGTGTTTAACTTCAACAATTTCTCCTCCACTTTGCTCTCAGTTATTACAAAATCATTAAGCACACTGCTACAATTTGAAAACCTTCTTCCATTTTCAAATTGTAATAATTCCTCACGTGTGAATGTAGATGCAAAATACTCATTCAGTTTGTTTGCTATCTGAGCAGGATCATCAACAGTCGAACCATGGATGTCAAGTGGACCAATCATATTCATCCCCTTCCTTTTAGAGTTTATATAAGTAAAGAAATCCTTGCTGTTTTTCTTAGCATCTTTTGCCAAAGATTTCTCGTAATCCGCCTTCGCCTGCCGAACCTCCTTTGTGACCTGATTACAGACTAGCTTATATCTGCCACAGGCTTCTGCGTCACCTGATAATTTATATGCATCCCATGCATTTTTCTTCTCTGTCACGAGTCTCATTAGTTCATTTGATAACGATTTAGGCCTAAACATTGAACGATATTTCTTAACCGGTATATAAAGTCTAGTAGCTTCCACGATTAATTCTTTGAATGCTTCCCACTTAGAATTTACTGTTTGTAACATCGTCAGTTGATCCCACTGCACAGAACTTAAAAACTGTCTGAGACCACTGTACTCCCCTTTACGGAAGCAAAAACCCTTTCCTTTACCCCTGACGGTAGTTACCTCTTTGAGTAAATCCCACTTCAGCACACTGTGATCACTGCCACCTAGTGGTTCCTTTATCTGCAAATTCTTAATACACGAATGATCACTGCTGATAACCAGATCAAGAGCGTTACTTTCTCTGGTTGCCTCTCGAAGAGCTCTAAGCTCTTCCAGCATTGGCAAATTCACCTACAGCAAACTGTTCAACGCACCCCCATCTTATAATGAACCCAAAACTCAATTCACAGAACATATCCTGAATGGAATCAAAGAAAACACAAACAGGATATTGAACTTTATCCTGACCTAACAGGAATCTCTCGACGTTCACAAAGGAAGCTCTCTGACAAACCATGAACCCAAAAAGGACTTTTCTACAATAGACACAAGAACTCCAAGCAATCCTCGAGCTTCATGAATCCATGTGTCTCCTCTCATCCCCTAAGAGAAGATTATCCAAGTCCTCTACCCAGTGTGGGACACTGCTCATTGCCTACAAGTCACCCTTGGATGAAGAAGATTAAATTGCTGACACTGGGCCCCTTGCCCTATGTGGGACCCACTCACTTTCCGGCACCTCTTCTCTTCATGTTGTAGGACAATATCTGATTTTCCTACTTGTGTAGGAACTCATATAAATACTCCTCTGGGAGTGGGACTGGCATTTGACATCAAATGCAGGGTCGTGCTATTAGGCAATCTGGCTTTGTGGGTCACTTGACCTCACAATCTTTTCTCTTCTTCCTGAGGTAGGGTGGGCTCCACCCTTTGGGGGGGGAGCCCACCCTACCTCGCCCTTTCTTCTGCTTACCTTCTTTCTTCACCTCAATCTCTCACCATTTCTCCTATTTCAAAAAAAAAAAAAAAATTATTTTTATTTTATTTTATTTTTATTTATTTATTTATTTATTTATTTTTTTTTTATTATTATTTATTTATTTATTTATTTTATTTATTTTTTTATTTATTTTATTATTATTTTTTTAATATTTTTTATATTTATTTTTTTAAATATTTTTTTTATTATTATTTTTTATTTATTTATATTTTTTTATTATTATTTTTTTTATTTATTTTATTTTATTTTATTTATTTATTTATTTTTTTTTTTTGGCTCTCCCTGGGAAGCTCAGGCAAACCCCAGGGTCGGCCAGCCAGAGTTCTCTTCCCACATACCTGGTCCGGCTCCCAGTGCCAGTGATGGTAACTAGCGGTCTGTGGTGTTCCACGGACCCTAGGCCAAGCGGCCAGATGAACAACATAACCCGCACTAAGCAAACATGAACATACACTAACATATGCTATCTGGCCTTGACAGTACTGTTACTGTCTTACTTCACAAGAGATTCAAATGCGGAGTTGTGCGAAAGCACCGGTGCCGCTTGTCAAAAAACACTATGTCACTATGTAGCAAATAATTCTGCAAGTGCGTTAGCAACTTCTTCAGCTGTAGATAGGTCTTTCCCTTTCCAATAAAGTATTGGAGAAGGCAGATGAGCGAATTTTCCGTTTAGTGCCTATATTCTGTTCCAGATGAGGCGCTTGTGTCGGTGTCTTTTGTGATGGTTGGGACAAAAGCAATCCACGAGTCTCATTTCACTTTCCGACTAATTTGCTTTACTTTTAGCCTTTTGTAAACAATGAGGATACCAGTGGTGGGATTCTTATGGAAATTATTCCAAGTTCGGTTTTTTTTTTCCTGTTTGTCAATGAAGCAATCAGTATTACACCAGTGATTGCGATATGTCTTGGATTTTGGAATATAGGTATTAGCAACAGGGATATTCATGTGTTGTTGTGGCGGATCCCAGGGTTTTCCCCATAAGCCGCTATTGTACTTCTTGTGTTGAAGCTTATGTCAAAACCGGCCAATTGTATGTAGTGTGTTGGACGTGTAAGTGTTATGATGTGTTCTGTTGTTATGTTATCGGCCGGTGCCTGGCTCTTAGCAGGTAAGAAGCAGTAACACCTGGTCACTACGTCCCCCCCCCCTCCCCGACACGTGGAGGCGGCCAGGATCAATTATCTCCTGCTGGGAAAGCCCAGGGCATAACACCTGAGAGTGCCGAAAAAGAGAATGAAGTGGAAAACAGAGGGAGATCAAGTGGAAAACAGAGGAATACAGAGGGAGAAGTTTGGGATCTGGGGAGGCAAATGGACAGAATAGAGGAGAATCAACAGAGGGACTCTCCAATAGTTAGAAGTGAGAAGAAGTAAAACAAGAATAAAGGAGGAAGGACTGTTAGCCACATTTCATTTCATTTGAGTGAGCTTTCATCTCGGTTGCCACCCGGATTTTCGTCCATATGCAACCAATTCTCATTCAATATATCAGTCTCAATTTTAGTTAAAAACCAATAATATTAAGACCAAACAGTCAACTCAAAATCAACAAATATATATTATTCGACCATTCAGCCTTGCAGTGGGGATGGGCAATCACATCACACACCACAAGTTGCCGTCCCCACCACGAGGAGGTAGGTCTCTACTACCACCCGGGCATTGCCCGGCAGCGACTATAAGCCAATTTTGCAAAACATAAAAAAGAACAGAAAAATTCATAATTTTCAAATATATAACATAAATTTTCTTCAACGAGAGCGAACGTCCCTAAGTCCAACCTCGCTCTCAAATCCTCATATAAAGGACAATACAGCAAGATGTGAAGGCCAGTCTCAATCTCTCCACACTCACAGAACTCCGTAAGGGCCAACCCCAAACGAAACAGCCTTGACCTCAGGCCATGCCCCGTAAGCACAGCAGCAGCTGCAAACCCAAACTGGAGCCAGGAACATCGCTCCCTACTCACAATATGGATCGAGGGCATAAAGGTATACAAATGTCGACCTTTCTCAGAGTTTGTCCATTGGCACTGCCATATAGTACTCAACTCATCATTGATTCGCCCCCGTTCCGCTGTTATACCAGGGAAAACAGCCGACTGCCCCACCGGGCATGACCGGACGCCAAAAATCACTCTGGTAATTCCCCGCTTAAGGGCATAACGTAACGCAAACTGTGCCACTACCAACTCTGCAGGCATCTTCCCTGCATGGACGCACAAAGCATCTGTGGACACAGTTCTGCAAGCCCGGGTTATGCCTAAGAGAGCAAACCTCTGTGCCGAAGACAAGATTCTACGTACATGAGAGTGTTCTATATACCCTCCCCAAGCCCCAGCAGCGTAAGTCAAAATCGGGGTAAAGATGTTATCATAAAGTAGGTGGAGGGCACACCCCTTTATACCCCATTCAACACGCGTAACTCGCCGGAGCTTGGTATATAATCGTTTCACCTTGTCTCTAACATAGGCAACATAGAAAGCCGCTCTCCCAGGAAAACACCCGGGTATCTAGTCTTCTTAACCACTCTAAGCGAGAAGTCACCAGAACGACACAAAGGAGGGCGAGTCCCACTGAGGCGTCCCCTCAGGAGAACTGCAACAGATTTCTCTGCAGAGACCTCCAGCTTATGCTCAGTTGACCAATTCATCAACTGGCACAGAGAACCAGCTGTACGGTCCTCAAGCATCCGGTGGGATTCCCCACACACCAAGATAACTAAATCATCAGCATAAGCTATGCTGGTCGTGCCTTCCACACCTTGCATCTGGAGGAACTCATCAAGGACCCAATTCCAGAGAGTCGGCCCCAGAACTGAACACTGTGGGCATCCTCTGTAAACTCTTCTCTCACACTTCATGAAAGGAGTACAAATGAGCACATATCTCTCTCGGAGATAGTCCTCAAGAAGACGGTATAAATTTCCGAGACAGAGGGACGCCCTAGCTCTGCGCAGGACACTGCCCCACCACAGAGCATCAAACGCCCCCCTTAAGTCCATGAACAAGCCCAGGACATATCGACCAGACTGTTCATTAACACTGCTTATCAAGTTATAAATGGCATCCTCCGCAGAGGAGCCCGCCTTAAAACCATACTGATTGCTGGCCACCAGCCCCTGAGCAGCATAATGAACCATCAGCCGCCCAAGGACCAGCCGCTCCAACAACTTTCCAATAACTGACAACAAAGCTATTGGGCGATATGAACGAGCCTCGTCCACGGGCTTCACAGGACTCTTGAGAATAACCCTCAAATTAGCCGTCTTCCATATTGCAGGAAATACTCCCTCACGAAGACATGTGTTGAAAAGGTCCAGGTACACATCAGGACTCGCCTGACACGTTCTTCTCACCACAGCAGTTTCAATATTGTCCAATCCCGGAGCACGACCTTCTCTGGTCTGCTGTAAACCTAACTCGAGCTCAGCGGGAACAAAAGGAAGCTCGCTCCCAATAGTTATATAATCAGAATTCTCCTGAACAATCCGACTCTGCAGAAAAGTATCAGGAGAATCTTCAACTAAAATTGAATTAATCAAACAGGAGACGGAGTCAGCCCATCCCAAGGCCACTCTGTCAGTCGCCACAAATGTGGACATAATTTCACCACCATAGATTTTATCGGTGACTAATTTATACACAGAAGACCAGGGATCTGCCGAGCCCCTCTCCTGTACAAAATTTCTCCAAGAAGCCCTTTTTAATAACATAATTTTATTCTTATACTCATTTCTTTTATTCTGATACTGCAATCGCAGCTCAGAAGATTCTTGAGAGTAACACCTCCTCTCATATTGATACCTCTTACGCGCATGTTGTAGATCTTTCCGCATACGCGTAAGTTCTAGTGTCCACCAAGGTACAGGACCTTTGCGGTCTTCTCTTTTTCCGCAAACACTGTTTATATATGTCCTGCAATGCATAAGTTAAATTACAAGCTTTCTCTGACGCAGTCAGATCATGCCACATATCTAATTCATCCATTTTAGAGTGCCACAGAGTAAGAAATCTTACCCAATTTACACCACGCATAGAATATCTACCAACATCACTCCAGTGCCTCACAGGCTCCTCAGTAGTGATATCAAATGTGATCACTGGCCGTCAAGCATTCCTGCACCCTCCAATTTTTAACCATCCTCAACATGGATCTAGAACAAGCAGTAACATCTATATAGGACTCACCAATTACAGAGGAGAAAGTCGGCAGTGTTCTGAATCATTTATCACATCCATATCTGCAGCAGCCAAAAACTCTTCCAGCTCTATACCTGTGTCATCAGAGCTCTGGCCACCCCATAGAGTGGATCCAGCATTAGAATCCATACCAACAATTAAATGAACTGATCCAAGTGTACTTACAACCTGCTCAAGATATCTCATAAACACCGCCATATGTTCTGATGGCCTACAGTACAAAGACGCAAAATATACTCGACCAAAGCCCCCTATAACCTCCACACATACACCATATGATGTAGTCAAAGTGGACACAACAGTTACTGTCAACTGCGGGTCAGCTATTATTATTGCAGCACAGGGAGATCTGGGAGCAGCTATAATTCTCCCTATAAGTGTTAGCCACAGTCAGAATCTGATCGGTGATGTAAGTATGTAAGTACTTACATCAACAGGTTCGGTTTGAACATAGTCTGTCTAGAAGTATTTGAGCAGAATAGCCATCCCAGTTCGCCTTTTTAAACTTCCAAGTGGATCATTGATCAGGATTTGGAGTTACCCGTTTGTATGGAGCAAATAATCGGAAAGTGATCACTGTTAAAAGGATCAGTTAATACAGACCATGTCATGATTGGAAAGATGGATGGTTAGCAAATTGACCAGTCAATTTCGGAAGTAGATCCTGTAGATAGGAGATCCAGAGTTTAATAAATTCAGATCATTATTATTCATAAATTCCGCAATCATTAAAGTCACCGAAAAGAAAAATTGGAGCTGGGAGCTGTGTAATGAGGTTGTCAAGTTCTGACTGGGGAAGTGGTAGAGGTGGTAGATTATAAATGGAAAGAATGGTAACTGAAATATCAACTTCAATCCGAGCTGTCACAGCTTCTAGGGTGGTTCTTAATTGGATTGGTCTGGATGGTATATTAGAATTTACAAGAATGGCTGTTCCTCCCCAGGCAGGAGACTCTGGGTTCCTACCACGTCTGTACATCATATAATTTGAATTAGTAAAAAATTCATAGTTACAGGGCTCAATAACTTCCACGATTTTTTAATAAATTAAAAAGTAAGAGATTACCTCAGTCTTTTTCATGGAATGCTTCCAGTCAATTATCTCACATATGTGATGAAGAAAATAAGATGAAAAAAACGAATAAATGAATTCTCTCACATATAGAGATACGACCAAATCCACTGCGCAATGGAATCGAAAGCCGAGAGTCCCAACCCGACCCCGAAACACATCAATCCACAGCAGCAAGACTACAAGTGCTAGAAGACATTGTGTCATAATAGTTAAAACTGCTTCCGATAATAAATAATTAAAATAACAATTAAAAAGATTGAAAACTATTAAAATTAAATGCACAGCTGTTTCCTTAAGGAATGGAAACAGCTTTGCATTTCGTTTCAGTATTCATCCAAATCGTAACTTTTAATCTGTTTTAATTTTAATAGTTTTTAATCTTTTTAATTGTGATTTTAATTATTTATTATCGGAAGCAGTTTTAACTATTTATTACGACAATGACTTCTCGCACTCGTGATCTTGCTGTGGTGGTATGATGTGTTTCACGGTCGGGTTGGGGGCTCTCGATTCCGTTGCGCATTAGACTTGGTCGTATCTCTATGAGTGAGGGAATTCATTAATTCTTTTTTTTCACCTTTTTTTTCATCTTATTTTATTCGTCACATAGGGGAGAAATTGACTGGAAGCATTCCACGAAAAAGATTGAGGTAATCGCTTACTTATTAATCATATAATTTGAGAATTTCGACAAAAGTTAGGATGACAAGAATGTTTCCTGTAAGCATATACCTATAGGATTGAATTGAGAGATTAAATCACTTAAGTCATCAGAATGGCTGGTTAGTCCTCTGCAGTTCCATGGTATGATGTTAGGCATTACTTTGGTTAGGATGAGGATGATACATCTGTTTTTTGGCATGGGATTCCAGGATAGGTCCTTCATAATCTGTGTGTACATCCGTTCCGTAGTGTTGGTGGGTGGCTCAGTTTTCTTAGTCTTTAGTATGTTTCAATTTTTATGTCATTCGAGACCGTCAGAGTATCGGTTGGGATGTCGGTGGCGGTGCTAGTTTTAGTTTTAGAATTATCTTTTCCAATGGTTGATAAATTTCATCATCATCATCAGCCATTTTCAATCCACTGCAGGATGAAGGCCTCTCCAGCAACTTTCCAGTTCCTTCTGTTTTGAGCACTGGACATCCATTTACTACTCAAAAACTCATGAATTTCATCTATCCATCTCCGCCTTTGTCTTCCAGGTTTTCTTCTAGTTCCTCTTGGGTACCATTCTGTTATTTTCTTATAGGTATGTCTTCTAGGTATGTGCCCTGCCCAAGACCATTTTAGTTCTTTAGTTTTGATAAGAATGTCCTTTACTTGAGTTTGCTGCCTAATCCATGTGTTTCTCTTCTTATCTAACAGTCTGATTCCCAATATAATTCGTTCCATTCTTCGCTGTGTAGTTCTTAGCTTCTCTTCCATTCTTTTGGTGAGTGCCCAAGTTTCACTTCCATAAGTCATGGTGGGGAGTATACATTGATTCATTATTTTACGTTTCAGACAAACTGGGATATTGCTCTTCAGTATGTGACTATATTTCCTGAATGCTATCCATCCAAAATTTATTCTTCTCTTGACTTCCAGCCATTTATCATTATTCCAGCTAATAACTTGTCCCAGATAAGTATATGACTCCACCTTTTCAATTACTGCTCCTTCAATCATTATTTCCCTTTCCGTGGCATACTTGTTGATCATTAATTTTGTTTTAGCCATATTCATCTTTAGTCCAAAATCCTTACTAACTGTGCATAACTGATTAAGATTTTCCTCTAATTCTTTGGGATCGTGGCTTATGACCACAATGTCATCGGCAAATCGTAAATGGTTTAGGTACTCTCCGTTCACATCGACTCCTTTCTGCGACCAGTCTAATCTTCTGAAAGCTTCCTCAAGGGCAGCAGTAAACAGCTTCGGAGATATTGTGTCTCCTTGTCGAACTCCTTTCTCGATTTTAAATTTCCTACTGCCTTTGTCTAGTCTAATAAAGGATGTAGCACTCTCATATATTTTCTTAAAATCATAATATATGGAGTATCTATGCCTCGTCTTTCCAGTGTCCCAAACATTGCCTTATGCTGTATGGAGTCAAATGCCTTTTCATAATCCACAAATGCCAGGCATAATGGTGTTTTATATTCATTTGCTTTCTCCATTAGCTGTGATATTACGTGAAGGTTATTCATAGTTGAGAATCCTGTCCTAAAGCCAGCTTGCTCTTTCGATTGATTCTCATCAAGTATTCTTTCTAATCTGTTAGTAATGACCCTTGTGAACAACTTGTAGATATGGGATAACAAGCTAATTGGTCTATAATTTCCAATTTCTGATTTATCTCCTTTCTTATGCAGCAAAACTATGATTGCATTGTTCCACTGCTTAGGCATCACACCTTTTCTAATGCACTTTGTGAAGAGCCTTGCCAGTTTTTGTGTTATGTCTCTTCCTCCCAATTTTAACAACTCTACAGTAACTTCATCTTCCCCCGGGGCTTTCCGATTCTTCATTTTCTTCAATGCATGTTCTACCTCATCAGGAAGAATATCGGGTATGTCGTATGTGTTGCTACTTTGCAATCCATCTTCCCCACTGCTGGTATCATTCCCTCGTTCCTTGTATAATTCTCTATAGTAGTCTTCTGCTATTTGAATTATGCCTTCTCTGCTGTTTATAAGTACACCATCGCTATTCTTCAGTTTCAGTATCATTTGTCTTTCTGTATTACTGCTCATGGCTGCTGATTTCAATCCTTTGTTTTCCCTTAATGCTTGTTCTACTTTTCTTGTGTTAAATCTTCTTATGTCCTCTCTGAGTCTCTTTCTAATGGCTTTGCATAACTCAGTATAGTCAATTTTCTCCCTGTCAGTGTTTTTCTTGCTCTTCATTTGTCGTCTTTGGTTCATCATGACAAGTGTTTCTTGACTAATTTTTTCTTCTTTGGATTTTTGTTTCCCTATAGGTTTCTTGGGCTTTATCGCTTTCAGAAAGTTGTAATATTCCTCGTCGACATCTTGGTCCTGAGCAGTCTGCAGAAGCTCAAACTTGTTCTTAAGTTCCTGTACATACTGCTTTTTCTCCTCCTCTGTTATCTCAAAGACCTTTGTATTATTTACTCGAGTCAGTTTTTTCCTTTCCTTTCCTACATCTATATCAAGTGTACATCTTACCATTCTGTGATCACTTCCAACATTTACCTTATTCAGGACGGTAACATCATTCACAATATATCTTCTGTTAGTGAGGATGAAGTCGATTTCATTAGTTGTTAACCCATTTGGACTCTTCCATGTCCACTTTCTGTTCACCCTTTTCTTGAAAAAAGTGTTCATTACTGACATTCCTTGAGATTCTGCAAATTCCACAAGTCTTTCACCTCTTTTATTTCTTTCACCAATTCCAAAATTTCCTATAGTTCCTCTTTCTGCGCTGTTTTGCCTTTTTCCAACCTTAGCATTGAAGTCCCCCATAATAATAGTGTAGTGGGTTTTCTGCTCATCTAGAAGACTCTCAATTTCAGTGTACATTTCTTCAACCTCTTCATCATCATGGCTCGATGTTGGTGCATAAATCATTATAAACTTTAGCTTGTACCTCTTAGAAATCTTGAGTATTAGTCTTGACACCCTTGGTGATGTACTTTTGAATTCCAAAATGTTGTTTTTAAAATCTTTATGGACCAGAAACCCAACTCCACCTTCACTCTTTTCACTGTTTCCATTAGTGTACAGCAGATTTCCACTTGATAAACTTTTTGAAGAAAAGTGAAGAAAAGTGATTCATTTCTTCTTCTTGTTTCAGCCAAACCGATGATATTCCAATTCACATTTTCTAATTCCTTTAAAGTTGCTTTAACCCAATTAGCTAGACGTTGGGTGGTATTGACACATCTATTTGAACTGCAATTGTATGAAAAGTTCGGGTGCGAGAGGTATAAGATGGACTAGGTAAGGTCAACATGATTTGTCTGTGCGCCTCAGGATGTCTTTATGTTCTAATTTGTATTTTTCACCTGGTTTAGAAAAGGCAGGGTGCCTTTGCAATTGGGGCAAATGGGAACTGCGGCTGGACAATCTTCTTGGGTACGATTTTTTGGTCCACAAATAGAACGGATGGCAACACCTCTACATGCTTGCTGTGTTTTGTTGCAACCAGTTAGTTGTGGCAGGACACTTTCGGAAATAATTCTACGCACGGTTTTTCTCCTTTTTGGCATGAAGGCAGTCTGTATTCCACCAGTGATTCCGGTGAATGCGATATGCCTTGGATTTTGGAATAGATCCATCGGATGCTGTCAAAATCTGATTAGTTATGCATGCAGTTACATCATTAATGGGTTGTTTTTGAACATAAAGTCCGTCTAGATATATTTGGGCAGAATAGTCACCCCAGTTCGCCTTTCTAAACTTCCAAATTGATCGTTGGTCTGGATTTACAGATAACCCTGTTTGTAATGTGCATATAATCAGGAAATGATCACTATTAAAGTGATCGGTTAACACCGACCATGTCATGATTGGAAAAATTGACGGTGAGCAAACTGACAAGTCAATTACAGAAGTGGATCCTGTAGGTAGGTGGATGTATGTGGGAGATACAGAGTTTAGTTAATTTAGATCGTTATTCAAAACTCCTCAATCAATTAGCCTCTTGCATTCATTTTAGTGGATCCTCACAATTAATGGTGGCCATTAATATCACCGAAAAGTGTCACACAACTCCCAACACTGATTAGTGTTGGGAGTTGTGTGAGGAGATTGTCGTCAGGAGGTTGTAACTGGATGGGCCTCGATGGCGTACTGGAATTAATACGAATAACTATTCCTCCACGTGAAGGAGATTCTGATATTCTATCTCGTCTGTATATGACATAATTTGAAAATTTTAGCGAGCTTTGCAGTGACAAGAATGTTTCCTATAGGTATACGTATATGGGATTAAATTGCATCAGTAAATCCTTCAAGTCATCTGAATGGCTTCTTGGTCCTCAGCAGTTCCTTTGCAGGTTGTTTTGCATTATTTTATTATTATTTTTTTAATGAAAAACCTATAGTACTTAGTACCGTGCATGGGTTGAAGGAAAAGTATGGGGGGGATGCCGGAAACTTTGCTCTAGAGACTAAACATGGGTTTCACCACTTCAAGACTCCAATAAGCAAAGTGGTGGAATTGCACCGGTTGATGAAAGTCATCTACCACCTTGAGGAAGATTCATCTGACATTCTTTTTTTTTGTATGGGGCATTTCTTCCGGTCTTTTGTTTGGAAAAGTGGGGATTCCAGTATCCATTGTGTCATTGGCTTGAAGTTCCAAGATAACCTTGGTGTTCAACTACTTCCATAGTGTTAGTGGGTGCTTGGTTTTCTTAGTCTTTAGCAGTTTTCACTTTTTTTTTCTGTCACTCGAGACCGTTGGAGGCTTCACTGGTTTTAGTTTTAGGAGTAATTTTTTTTTGTTTTTCACACTTCACACAATTTGGAAAAAGGTGACTTCCTTTGCAGTTGGGGCAAATGGGAGTTGAGGCTGAACAATCAGTTTGTGTATGGCCTTTTGATCCACAATTTCGACAGATGGCATCCGCTCTCCATGACTGCTGAGAGTGGCCACATTTCTGGCATTTAAAGAAACGAATCGGGTTTGGGGATGTAAGGGCGAATTCGATAATTTAAGTAGCAGCTTTTACTGTGGATGGCAATTCTGAAGTGCTAAATATTAAGATGATGGATCCAGCATGAACGAGATTTTCATCTTTTCCTGTCGTAATTCGTTTGGCACTGATCACTTTTTAACTGCTAAGCCCTTCAACCAGTTCTTCCTCAGAGACTATAAGTAGGTCACACTGAGATAATTCCTTTAGATGAATTTTAAGGTGTTGTGGGAAGTGAGATTTCTGGCAGCCCGCCAAACGTCTTTGTTTTTAGCAGCCATTCAAAATGTTTGGAGGAAGCTGTTTCGATCATGGCTCCCGATCGCAGTGGTTTCACCATTTTTGGTAATCCGGCAATGGATTCGAAATATCTCTAAATTAGAAATGGTAATAACTTGCCTACATGCTGCGTGGATAGCGAGTGTATCAACAAAAGGTTTGGTAAGTCATGGCACTGTTCCATCCTCCGGTCTTTTTGGTTGGTTCACGTCATTATCGGTCGACGTGTCTGACCTTGAGTTTAAAGCCACAAGAGGTAGTATCCATAAGCATTAGTAGAGGCATTTCATGCAAGAAAGCAAGCTTCTGAAGCACCATGAAAAAAAAAAAAAAAAAACACTTCCACATCACACCTCTGTTCGTTCCAGATACCTGTCCAGCTGAGCCTTAAACTTATTTAGGCTATCAACTACCACGACAGGGGATGGAAGTCTGTTCTCGTTCCAGCAGCTTTACATCCTTGAAATGAGAGCTTCAGACCTGTATACAGTACTCTAGGTGTGGCCTGACCATTGCCTTATACAAGGGAATAATCACCTCCTTCTCTCTGCTAGAAAACTCCCTATGTATCATTCACAATACGCCATGAGCTACTCCTGCAGCAAATCTGCACTGGTCAGAGAACATCACTGCCTGTACAACCACACCCAGGTCCCTTTCATTCTCTACCACTGTCATTCTAGTACCACAGAGTTGATACGTTGCTCTGGGTTTGCTGTTTCCCATATGTAGTACTTTACATTTGTCAATATTAAACTTCATTTGCCACCCATCAGCCCATTTGCTCAACCTTTCCAGATCCTGTTGCAGCAGCATACTGTCAGCACTGTCCTTGACAACCCTGCCAACCTTCGTATTGTCTGCAAACTTGGACATTAAGCTTGATATACCATCATGAATATCATTTATAAATAGAGAAAACAATAATGGACCCAACATTGAACCCTGAGGAACTCCACCCATAACATTAGTCCAAGATGAGCAGTGTCCATCGATTACCACCCTGTCTTGTCCTCCTCAACCACCCCTTTATCCATAGCAGCAATTTGCCTCCAATGTCACACTGCACCAATTTGTGCAGCAGTCTTCCATGTGCAACAGTATCATTCTAAGAGCCAAGTATATAATATCAAAGTTAATCCCTGTATCCAGTTCTTGTGTGACTGAATCATAGTATCCAATCAAATTGGTCAGGCAAGACTTCCTTAACAAAACCATGCTCTGTCCCAGTTATAACTGAAGTCTTGTCTACATGATCCTGCAGTGCATCTTTAACCAGTGCCTCCACTAATTTTCCTGAAACAGAAGGTTAAACTCACAGGTCTATTATTTGTGTCAGCCTTTAATCCTCCTTTGTGAATTGGGGTCACACATCCAGTCTGTGAGTACCTCCCCTGAGTCCAAGGAAGCTGTCATAATTATGTCTAAGGGTTTGCTTACTTCCCTTCCTGCCTCCTTTAATATAACTCGATAGATCCCATCCATCCCCAGGTGCCTTTCTTGTGTTTATCTTCAACAATTTCTCCTCCACTTTACTGTCAGTTATTACAAGATTCTCAAGCTTACTGCCAGAGTTGAATACACCTCTGGCATTCCCATCGCTGAATACCTCCTCATGGGTGAATGTTGATGCAAAATATTCATTTAGTTTGTTAGCTACCTGAGCAGGAACATCATCAGTTGACCCACCGATATCAAGTGGACCAATCTGATTCATCCCCTTCCTTCTAGAATTTACTTAAGAAAAGAAATCTTTGCTGTTTTTCTTTGCATCAATTGCCAAAGATTTCTCGTAATCTGCCTTCACCTGCCTAACCTCCTTTGTATTAGCATTAGCATTAGTAGAGGCATTTGATGCAAGAAAGTAAGCTTATGCAGCATCAGCCAAAAAAAAAAAAAAAAAAAAACCCACTTCCACTTCACCCCTCTGTTCGTTCAAAATACCTGTCCAGCTGAGCCTTAAACTTATTTAGGCTATCAACCTCCACCACAAGGGATGGAAGTCTGTTCCACCAACCAACGACCCGCTGGCTAAAGGCAAATTTCCGCACGTCTATCCTACATCTGTCTTTCCTCAATTTGAATTTATGCCCTCTCAGATGATTTTTCTGAGCTAGAGGAAGAATCCCATCAGCATTGAGCATGCTTAAACCATTCAAGGCTTTATACACCTCTATCAGATCACCTCGCTGGTGCCTAGTCTCCAGACACTGTAATTTGCAAAACTTAAGCCTTTCTTCGTAAGAGCACCCCTTTGTTCCATTCACTAATCTTGTTGCCCTTCTCTGTACTCATTCCAGCATTTCTACATCCTTCTTGAAATGAGGCCTCCAGACCTGTATACAGTACTCTAGGTGTGGCCTGACCATTGCCTTATACAATGGAATAATCACCTCCTTATCCCTGCTGGAAAAATTCCTGTATATCATTGACAATACTCCATGAGCTACTCTTGCAGCCCGTCTGCACTGTCAGAGAACTTCATATCTGCCTGCACAATCACCCCCAAGTCCCTTTCATTCTCTACCACTGTCAGTGTAGTACCACAGAGTTGATACGTTGCTCTGGGGTTGCTTTTTCCCATGTGTAGTACTTTACATTTGTCAATGTTAAACTTCATTTGCCACCTCTCAGCCCATCTGCTCAACCTTTCCAGATCCTGTTGCAGCAGCATAGTGTCAGTAGTGTCTTTGACAACCCTGCCAACCTTTGTATCGTCTGCAATCTTGGACATTAAGCTTGATATACCATCATCAATATCATTTATAAATACAGAAAACAATAATGGACCCAACACTGAGCCCTGAGGGACTCCACTAATAACATTAGTCCACGATGAGCAGTGTCCATTGATTACCACTCTCTGTCTTCTCCCCCTCAACCACCCCTTTATCCATAGCAGCAATTTGCCTCCAATGTCACACTGCTCCAATTTGTGTAGCAGTCTTCCATGTGCAACAGTATCAAAAGCCTTTCTAAGATCCAAGTATATAATATCAAAGTTATTCCCTGCATCCAGTTCTTTTGTGACTGCATCATAGTATCCAATCAAGTTGGTCAGGCAAGACTTCCCCTTAACAAAACCATGCTGTGTCTGAGCTATAACTGAAGTCTTGTCTAAATGATCCTGCAGTGCTTCTTTAACCAGTGCCTCCAATAATTTTCCTGGAACAGAAGTTAAGCTCACAGGTCTATAATTACTTGTGTCAGGCTTTGATCCTACTTTGTGAATTGGGGTCACATTTGCACATTTCCAGTCTATGGGTACCTCCCCTGAGTCCAAGGAAGCTCTCATAATTATGGCTAAGGGTTTGCTTACTTCCTTTGCTGCCTCCTTTAATATAACTGGATAGATCCCATCCACCCCGGGTGCCTTTCTTGTGTTTATCTTCAACAGTTTCTCCTCCACTTTACTCCCAGTTATTTCAAGATTCTGTAGCTTACTGCTAGAGTTGAATACACCTCTGGCATTCCCCTTGCTGAATAACTCCTCATGTGTGAATGTCGATGCAAAATATACATTTAGTTTGTTGGCTACCTGAGCAGGATCATCAACAGTTGACCCATCAATATCAAGTGGACCAATCTGATTCATCCCCTTCCTTCTAGAGTTTACATAAGTAAAGAACTCTTTGCTGTTTTTCTTTGCATCCCTTGCCAAGGATTTCTCGTAATCTGCCTTCACCTGCCTAACCTCCTTTGTAACTTGGTTGCATATCAACTTGTATCTATCATAGGCTTCTGTGTCATGTGTTAATTTGTAAGTATCCCATGCATTTTTCTTCTCTGCCATATGCCTCATTAGTTCATCTGACATCCATTTTGGCCTAAACCTTGAACAATATTTCTTAGTTGGTATGTAAAGCCTAGTAGCTTCCAAGGTAAGTTCTTTGAATGCTTCCCATTTTGAATTTGCTGTTGGTAACATCATCAGTTGGTCCCACTGTATAGAATTTAAATACTGTCTCAGTCCATCGTAGTCGCCTTTACGGAAGCAATAACCCTTCCCTTTACCCCTAATGGTAGTTACCTCTTTCAGTAAATCCCACTTCAGCACACTGTGATCACTGCCACCTAGTGGTTCATTTATCTGCAGATTCTTAATGCATGAAGAATCACTGCTGATAATCAAATCAAGAGTATTACTCCCTCTAGTTGCCTCCCGAACATGCTGATGTAGAAAACAATCATCCAATAAATCCACAAAAGCCCTGCTAGTGTGTGAGGAACCAGCCCCCAAATTCCAGTCAATATCTGGGAAATTAAAATCTCCCATTATAAGACTCTCTGATTTACTGGCCCACTCTATTTCCCTGTACAGTTCCTTATTATACTCATCAGAGTCATTAGGCCTATAGCACACTCCTACTCTCAATTTTGATCTCCCAATGCTTATGTCACACCAAACTGACTCAACACTGCACTGCACTGTCCAGCGATGTCGACTGGCTTCACTTCCTTGGTTTTTATGTGTTTCTTAACTAATAGCATAACCCCTCCCCCCTTCCTATCCTGTCTATCCTTTCTGTAGACGTTGTACTCCCCAAATTGCAGTTCTGCATCCCTTATATCTGTGTGACACCACGTCTCTGATATCCCAACAATATCTGCCTTTGATGTTTTGAGCAATACCTCAAATTCATCAAATTTATTTACTAAACTCCTAGCATTGGTGGACACGCAAGTATACCTGCACCTGTTTCTATTCTTAGCTACCCTAACACAACCCATGTGTTTACTTGTACCGCAATGGCTCCCAGCAGTCTCTGAAATACCATGCATCTTGTTTTTCAGGCTTCTGCTCATTCTAATAGAAGCAGTGCAAGAATCTCTTTCACCTCTGCCAGTGGCTACTGTGAATCTATTGGTCTTTGTCTCCCCCCAAGCTAGCAGTTTTCCGACCCACCTAACACTGCTTCGATAGCATCAGCGATAGCATTTTGAACGAACAGAGGGGTGAAGTGGAAGTGGGTTTTTTTTTTCTTTTTTTTTGGCTGATGCTGCATAAACTTGCTTTCTTGCATCAAATTCCTCTACTAATGCTAATGCTAATCTGCGTGAAACGTCTCTGAAATCCCAACAATATCTGCCTTTGATGTTTTGAGCAATACCTCAAATCCATCAAATTTATTTACTAAACTCATAGCATTGGTGTATACGGAAGTATACATGCACCTGTTTCTATTATTAGCTACCTACCCTAACACAATCCATTTGTTTACTTGCACCGCAGTGACTCCCAGCAGTCTCTGAAATATCCTGCATCTTGTTTTTCAGGCTTCTGCTCATTCCAAATGAAGCAGTGCAAGAATCTTTCACCTCTGCAAGTGGCTACTATTAATCTATTAGTCTTTGTCTCCCCTCCCCAAGCTAGCAGTTTTCCCACCCACCTAATACTGCCTCGATAGCATCAGCAAATATTCTTGCATCCTTTCTATTTAAGTGCTGTTGGTGACTCTAGTTGTTGTTAGTGACTCTATTGTCAGGGAAACGGGGAACATGCTTTGTAAAAAAGATAGGTGGAACAGGACCAGGGTAAGTCTGCCAGGGGCAAAGTTTGATGACGTTGTAGAGCGAATATCATCTTTTAAGGGCACAAAAGGTGATATAGTTGTACACGTTGGCACTAATAACATTAAGAGTAGGAGACCGGCAGAATTACTTAACAAGTACAGGTCACTGTTGAACAAAAGCCGAGAATTAGGGTTGAATTTGAAAGTGTCTGCAATTCTGCCCAGACACGATAGGAGGGAGTATATGATGAGAGCCTTGTCGATCAATTCGGCCCTGGAAAGATTGTGCAAGGCTCAAGTGGTAGAATTTTTTTCAGCCTGGACTGTACTTGTTAACAGGAGAGATCGCTTCTACAGGGATGGGATACACTTAAATAGAAAGGGTGCGAGAATATTTGCTGATGCTATCGAGGCAGTGTCAGGTGGGTCTGAAAACTGCTAGCTTGGGGGGAGACAAAGACCAACAGATTGACAGTAGCCACTGGCAGAGGTGAAAGAGATTCTTGCACTGCTTCTATTAGAATGAGCAGAAGCCTGAAAAACAAGATGCATGGTATTTCAGAGACTGCTGGGAGCCATTGCGGTACAAGTAAACACATGGGTTGTGTTAGGGTAGCTAAGAATAGAAACAGGTGCAGGTATACTTGCGTGTACACCAATGCTAGGAGTTTAGTAAATAAATTTGATGAATTTGAGGTATTGCTCAAAACATCAAAGGCAGATATTGTTGGGATATCAGAGACGTGGTGTCGCACAGATATAAGGGATGCAGAACTGCAATTTGGGGAGTACAACGTCTACAGAAAGGATAGAAAGGGGGGAGGGGTTATGCTATTAGTTAAGAAACACATAAAAACCAAGGAAGTGAAGCCAGTCGACATCGCTGGACAGTGCAGTGTTGAATAAGTTTGGTGTGACATAAGCATTGGGAGATCAAAATTGACAGTAGGAGTTTGCTATAGGCCTAATGACTCTGATGAGTATAAGGAACTGTACAGGGAAATAGAGTGGGCCAGTAAATCAGAGAGTTTTATAATGGGAGATTTTAATTTCCCAGATATTGACTAGAATTTGGGGGCTGGTTACTCACGCACTAGCAGGGCTTTTGTGGATTTATTGGATGATTGTTTTCTACATCGGCATGTTCAGAAGGCAACTAGAGGGAGTAATACTCTTGATTTGCTTTGATTATCAGCAGTGATTCTTCATGCATTAAGAATCTGCAGATAAATGAACCACTAGGTGGCAGTGATCACAGTGTGCCGAAGTGGGATTTACTCAAAGAGGTAACTACCATTAGGGGTAAAGGGAAGAGTTATTGCTTCCGTAAACTACGATGGACTGAGACAGTATTTAAATTCTATACAGTGGGACCAACTGATGATGTTACCAACAGCAAATTCAAAATGGGAAGCATTCAAAGAACTTATCTTGGAAGCTACTAGGCTTTACATACCAACTAAGAAATATTGTTCAAGGTTTAGGCCAAAATGGATGTCAGATGAACTAATGAGGCATATGGCAGAGAAGAAAAATGCATGGGATACTTACAAATTAACACATGACACAGAAGCCTATGACAGATACAAGTTGATATGCAACCAAGTTACAAAGGAGGTTAGGTAGGCGAAGGCAGATTACGAGAAATCCTTGGCAAGGGATGAAAAGAAAAACAGCAAAGAGTTCTTTACTTATGTAAACTCTAGAAGGAAGGGAATGAATCAGATTGGTCCACTTGATATTGATGGGTCAACTGTTGATGATCCTGCTCAGGTAGCTAACAAACTAAATGAATATTTTCATCGACATTCACACATGAGGAGTTATTCAGCAAGGGGAATGCCAGAGGTGTATTCAACTCTGACAGTAATAGAGAATCTTGTAATAACTGAGAGTAAAGTGGAGGAGAAATTGTTGAAGATACACACAAGAAAGGCACCTGGGGGTGGATGGGATCTATCCAGTTATATTAAAGGAGGCAGCAAAGGAAGTAAGCAAACCCTTAGCCATAATTATGAGAGCTTCCTTGGACTCAGGGGGAGATACCCATGGACTGGAGATGTGCAAATGTGACCCCAATTCACAAAGGAGGATCAAAGGCTGACACAAGTAATTATAGACCTGTGAGCTTAACTTCTGTTCCAGGAAAATTAATGGAGGCACTGGTTAAAGAAGCACTGCAGGATCATTTAGACAAGACTTCAGTGATAGCTCAGACACAGCATGGTTTTGTTAAGGGGAAGTCTTGCCTGACCAACTTGATTGGTTACTATGATGCAGTCACAAAAGAACTGGATGCAGGGAATAACTTTGATATTATATACTTGGATCTTAGAAAGGCTTTTGATACTGTTGCACATGGAAGACTGCTACACAAATTGGAGCAGTGTGACATTGGAGGCAAATTGCTGCTATGGATAAAGGGGTGGTTGAGGGGGAGAAGACAGAGAGTGGTAATCAATGGACACTGCTCATCGTGGACTAATGTTATTAGTGGAGTCCCTCAGGGCTCAGTGTTGGGTCCATTATTGTTTTCTGTATTTATAAATGATATTGATGATGGTATATCAAGCTTAATGTCCAAGTTTGCAGACGATACAAAGGTTGGCAGGGTTGTCAAGGACACTACTGACACTATGCTGCTGCAACAGGATCTGGAAAGGTGGAGCAGATGGGCTGAGAGGTGGCAAATGAAGTTTAACATTGACAAATGTAAAGTACTACATATGGGAAACAGCAACCCCAGAGCAACTTATCAACTCTGTGGTACTACACTGACAGTGGTAGAGAATGAAAGGGACTTGGGGGTGGTTGTGCAGGCAGGTATGAAGTTCTCTGAGCAGTGCAGACGGGCTGCAAGAGTAGCTCATGGAGTATTGTCAATGATATACAGGAATTTTTCCAGCAGGGATAAGGAGGTGATTATTCCATTGTATAAGGTAATGGTCAGGCCACACCTAGAGTACTGTATACAGGTCTGGAGGCCTCATTTCAAGAAGGATGTAGAGCTGCTGGAATGAATACAGAGAAGGGCAACAAGATTAGTGAATAGAACAAAGGGGTGCTCTTACGAAGAAAGGCTTAAGTTTTGTAAATTTCAGTGTCTGGAGACTAGGCACCAGCGAGGTGATCTGATAGAGGTGTATAAAGCCTTGAATGGTTTAAGCTTGCTCAATGCTGATGGGATTCTTCCTCTAGCTCAGAAAAATCACCTGAGAGGGTATAAATTCAAACTGAGGAAAGACAGATGTAGGATAGACGTGCGGAAATTTGCCTTTAGCCAGCGGGTGGTTGGTTGGTGGAACAGACTTCCACCCCTTGTGGTGGAGGTTGATAGTCTAAATAAGTTTAAGGCTCAGCTGGACAGGTATTTTGAACGAACAGAGGGGTGAAGTGGAAGTGGGTTTTTTTTTTTTTTTTTGGCTGATGCTGCATAAGCTTGCTTTCTTGCATCAAATGCTTCTGCTAATGCTAAAATGCTAATGCTAAAGTTTAATAGATTCTACCGATCACCTGACAATATTATAACCTATACTATACTAACGCTATCTATGACAAAGGCAACAAGTTACGAAAGGTAAATCTACAGACACTTAAGTATTAATTAACTTTCAAATCTCGCTGTCTCAATTCAGAATAAACTAATGAGCCCTACTAGGTCTACAAGCTACTTACAGAAAATAATTTGATGTAAATAATATTCAATAAAGTGGCTAAATATGGCTAAAAACTTCTCGTTCGGAGGTGTTGCAACTTGTAACACGTGGATTTGATACCCTTACCGATACTTTTATGCAATTACAAGGCCGAGTAAAGAATAAATACACCAGATTAATCAGAAAATCACAAAATAATGCTATACTACTAAATTTAAATCAAAAGTTTTCGAAAAACACTAATTTCAAATTAATAAATAAGAAAAATCCACTTAACGGCTTTGAACACGTCTGGCTCCTCATTTAGCATTTAACCCTCAGTTAGTGGGACCAACTGATGATGTTACCAACAGCAAATTGAAAATGGGAAGCATTCAAAGAACTTATCTTGGAAGCTACTAGGCTTTACATACCAACTAAGAAATATTGTTCAAGGTTTAGGGCTAAATGGATGTCAGTTTAATTTAGCAAAAAGCTCACCCTCACGGACAGCTGCTACATGTTAGCTGATGCGTGGGAATCACTCACTGCTCAGAATTTAAAAATTGCCTGGAAAAAACTGTGGCCTATTGCAGAAGAAGCCGTAGGACATGAGCAGAATCAAACTGAAGGAGATGAAGGACAAATACTGAATGAGATGATCAACTTGTTTCAGCAATCCCTGGGTTAGAAGACTGTAATGAAGGTGATATAAGGGTGTGGATGGAAAATTATATTTTTGCTACAGGGTTTACTGTTTTAAAAATTGCCTGGAAATTAAATTGTGAATATAAAAGAAATGGAGCCGCTGAAAATGATATGGACAATGATGACAATGAAGAAAATGACATCAACACTGGGCATTCGCCATGCTAGAGACTGTGTGACTTGGTACGAGCAACAAATGCTGCTTTCGAACTCAACTACTCTTGCTGATAAGAGAGAGGGCAAAGAAACAAAGTTCTAAAATGGTGCCATAAAAAATAAGTAATTATTTTTGTCAAAGTCTATACATATGTGTTATTGTGGCTGAAAGTTTCATTTGTTTTGTTGGCTATGAATAAAAATATTTAAATTGAACTCTGATTTTATTTCTAAATTTATTTTTTAGTCTGCAGAACAGTATTTTTGATGTTTGAAAATCTGAACAAATCGAAGTCTAAACTACCCCTGGTCCCAATTAGTTTGAATTATCAATGATCTACTGTATATAGCTATTATTTAGGGCTCGCACATGAAAAACATAGATGTGTACATACTTCAGAAGAGGCTAAATGGGCAATTAGTGGTGAAGGATGCTTCCCAGCTATTAGGTTTTATTATTTCGCTATATGTAGAAAATTTAAATATAGCAAACAGTTATTATCTGTCACATTTTATTTTTCACAGATGATGAAAGTTTTACTATTACATGTGCACAATGACATTTTATTTACAAGGCAATGAGAATTACAATTAAGACACGTTGAGGAGATAAAAAATAAGTTATTTTTAATACAAAAACTAGTAATTTTAAAATCCGCGACAGTGTAGGTTACTTGGAGAGAAACTTCATACACAGACCTATTAACAAGAGAATTATAATAAACAACAAACTACTGTACACCATTCACAGGGCTTTCTCCTAATTTGAAGTATTTGAGCAGAGTCGAGTTTTATCAAACAGGTGTTTAATTTCATTACCTTTCTTTTGTGAGCTATTTTAAAACTTAAAATAATAACAGAAAACGCTTATTCTGAAAATATTTTATACAAAGCCAGCAACTGTGGATTCTGCATCTCAGTAAAACTGACCACTATAATACAGTAAAACTGATAGTACATAAAAAAGAAAAATAGATTTTATATACAAAGCTTACATGTGTGCACGCACGCGCACACACAAACACACACACGCACACATATATATATATACACATATATTCATGATGGCTTTCAACCCATTAAGATAAACTTTAATACAATTTTAAACACTTTATTGTGCATGTATTTGCACAGTTGTGAAGGATGGCACTGTTGTTAAAAACTGTATAAAAATGCCTCCCATAAAGGAGGTAATAATTCCAAGTGATTTCACCATCTTGAAAATCACACCAGTGTTTGTAGGCTATTTTAAGATTTTATAGGAAGCATACTGTTCTCAAATGAATGATTTTTCACTTAAAGTTCATGATTATAATGACATTCTTGTGGCTGTGATGGAGGAGGTGGAGGAGGTGGTGGTGGTGGTGGAGGAGGGGGAGGTGGCTGCGGCAAGGGAAGTAATGAAGAAGTAGCTTGGGTAGTGGCTAAATCCTGGTGGCTAGAAGTATTACTGCAAACCTGTGTAGATTCCACAGAAGAATGAACTGTACTAGCAGCAGATGAGGTATACGGATGTGGATGAACCGGCAATACGCTTGAAGGTGAAGAACTGCTAGTGGGAAGTGCAGTAGAAGAAAGTTGAACAGGAACAGAACCTTGTTTTTGTAGCAGTGGGTTTATAAAAGGGGAGGCTATCTGGAAAAAAAAAAAAAAAAACGGATCCAGTAAAAAAGTTAAAACTATTTTTTTTTTTAATGTAAATATCTACCCTATTTTATTTCATGAAAATAAAATATTGACAAAGAAAACTAAAGAAATTTGCTTTCTCATTTTTAATACTGAAACCTCTTATAACAAAGCTCAAGATATGCTCTAATTTGTTAAACAAGTTAGTAACAATGAAAATCACAAAATTCTGTACAAGAATGCAGTTTTTGCAGCAGGACCTTGGGGCGTGGGGGGGGGGTGCAACAAACACAAGTTTGATTGCCCCCTGTCTCACATCTCTAGCTGCACAATAGCTTCTGCTGGGCATCCCCAGAACTGATGGTCTGGGGATGCCCATAGAAATATTGGAAAGGAGAGTGGATGTATAGCAGGGAGCAGACAGGGAAGGAGGGAGTGGGGGAGGATATGGTGATAGAAAGATGGAGATGATAGTCAGCAGCATCCACACAGAAATAGGAAGGAGGTTGTTAATTAAAGTGATAGAGCAGACAGGTGTATCTACACCAATATTATACAGATATAGAATCTTAAACTCTTAAAATATTATGCCTAGTTGCATTTAGTTTCATTTACTTATTATTTATACACCAGTTCCAATCTCCTGTTTGGCTTTAGGAATTGTGTTAGCATATCATCATCAAATGAAGGTCTTTTCTTCAGTTCCACCAGATAATGTCTTTTTAATGCCGAGTAAACTTAGGCCGCATAACCTTTCCTTGTGTTCCTCTATAACACATACATTTTCTCTTCACAGCCGAAAAAGAATGCTCGACTGCAGCAGTAGAACTCGGAATCGCCATGATAAGTTCTGCTAATTTATAAATTTCCTTGAATGCAACCTGAAGCTGAATTTCTTGCATGAATTTTAATAGGTGATGCACTAGTTTCCTTGCAAGTTCATCAAATGATAAGAGTACTTTTAGTTCATTTTTCAAGCGAATGTAGTCAAAAACTGATCCATAGAAATCCTTTAATTTTTCTAGAATATGATCAGGAAAAGTTTTTGCATACCGATCATATCTTTTTCTTCAAAGGAGTTGTTGAAAAATTTCAAGTTTCGAAAGTGCATATCTTTCTTCCATCTCCAGGCACATGCGGTCGACTATTTCCTGGTATGATCTTCTCCTCTCCTTCAGATTCTTTTAGGCTTTGGCTCCTGAACTGTATGCTTTTCCTTTGCAGAAACCCAAATATTATCAAATCCATGTTCCTTGTCATTCCTGAGCTGTTTCACAGTATCATGCACCTTTTCACAACAGTACATTATGTCATAGGATGAAGTTTGCAGTATAGCCAAACAAAACAGACAAAATTTCTAGCAAAATAAATTGTTTGAAAATCTTGCAAGAAATACAAAAAATCCAAAATTCTCCATGTGTTCAAAAAATTCAATAACTGCATTTGTTAAACAGGAAGTAAAGTTCCATCTGGTTAGTGCGATGGAGGGTAATTTTTCAGCAACAAAATCTTGCAAAGCATTTACTCTTTTCGATGATTTAGAAAAATATGCTGCCAATCCACTGATAGTTTGGAAAAACAATCAATATTCCTTGATATAAAAGAGGCTTTGCTTCATAACTAAGTTCAAAACATGGCCATAGCAATGTGTAAACATTGCTAAAGGATAGACATCGATAACTTTACTCTGCAACCTATTATTACTGTTGTTGTTGTATTTAAGGTTTTGGGCAAAAGGGCCTCTTGGGCCATACTGTGCCTGTTCATGGTTTAGGTATCACTGATTTCACATTATTATGATTAGATACTATTATACAAATTTATGCATTTTAAATACTTAAACAGATCTTCAAAATTTGCTTCATTCCCAAGAATATGTGATAAGGTTAAGGGTTCCTGCAAGAGGGAGCTAAATAAAGCTGGATGGTGTTCAGACGTAATAGAGTTTTTCTGGCAGAGTCGTAGACAGGTGCTCCATAATCCAAGTGCAATCTTATTAAAACTCTATAGAGATGTAGGAGAGAGCTTCTGTCAGCACCGCAGGACATAGCAGAGACAACTCTTACGATATTCAGTTTTTTAAGACATTCTGAAGGTATATACTATATGGGAAGCAAAATTAAGTTTATTATCTAAATGTAAACCCAACAGATGAAAATTGTTAGTGACAGGAATCAGTATTTTACTGTATTTTAAAAATATTTCTGGATCAGGATGCAGTTTTTGAGTTTTTTACAAAAATGAATAGCAGTGGATTTCTTTTCTGAGAAGGAATAATCCACAATGCCCATGATTCTATTTTGGTTATGGCAATTTGAAGTTGCTTTTCAGTGGTCTTTATAGTTTGGGAGTGAGTAGAGATGAGGTCATCAGCAACCATGTACGATTCTACTGTATTTGGTACATCCTTTGTCATGTTTTGATTCTTATTGCAAATAATTTTGGACTGAGAATGGAACCCTGTGGTACACCTTCCTCTTAAAATGTTTTCTTAAATTATTCATGTACCTGAATTCTTCCTCTTAAATTATTCATGTACCTGACCTGAAAAGTTCTGTGGCATAAGGAAGTTTTGTATAAATTGCGGTAGATAACCTCTCAAGCCGAAAGAATGAAGATCTTGAAGTACACCATATCGACAGGTGGTATCAAAGGCTTTCTCCATATTGAGATTAATCATGACCAGATGTTGTCCCCATATGAAGGCATTACATATATTGTATGGGTGTGAAACTATCGTTGAAAAATTAATCTTATGCTGCTCTGCAGTTTCTTTAATTTGTTGAAAGGTTGGTTTGTAAGTGGCTATGGCCGATTTACTGGCAAATGATTCTGCTAAGACATTTGTAATTCCCTCTGTGATGACAACTCCTTTCCTTCCCAGTTTAGTATTGCAGCTGGGGACTGAACATATTTGCCATTAGCATTTGTATTTGTCTCCAGATAATTCTGCTGCCTATATCCTTGTTTATACTTGAGGAAAAGCTAATCCAGGCATCTTTCTTTGCTTTTCTTCTTATTTGGCGGAACTTAGCTTTCAGTCTTTTGAAGTTAATTAGGTTACTAGTTGTGGGAAATTCACGGAATAAATTCCAAGCTCTATTTTTGTCCTGTTCGGCATGGGTAAAATCTTGATTCCACCAATATTTACTGTTTCCGTTTCCCTTGCAAATATTTTGGTATTGCAGAGGTAGCAGCTTGTAATATCTGATTATTTACATGTTCTGTGACATTGCTGATGGGTTGAGATTGGATTATTTTATCATCTAGCAGGACATGAGATGCATATTCATTCTAGTGTGCCCTACAAAATTTCAAAGTTGAGCGATGTAGTTAAGGTGAATTTGCCCGTGTTTGCAGAGAATCGGAAGGTGATCAATGTTTAGTGGATTTTAAAAACAGACCACTCCAAAATACACAGGGAGAACAGATTGACAGGTCTATTGCACTCACGGATCCTGTCAAAAAATGAATATAAGTAGGTACACCAGTGTTCAAAAGGGCAAATTGATAAGAATCAAGAAAGGCCTCTCTTTGTGCCACTCTTGTCAATTGTTGGAGATTCCCACATCAGATGATGAGCATTAAAGTCTCCAAGTAAACAGAAAGGAGATGGTAGCCATTCTATTAGACTTTCTAGTAGAAAGTCTAATAGAACAATCCATTTCCTCCTAATTGCTCATTTTCTTCAGATTATCTGAAGAAAATGAGCAATTAGGAGGAAATTACACTCTTACAATATAGATAATATTGTAAGAGTGTTACCAATTTCAATGCGCACCGCCACTACTTCAAAAGGAGTCTGAAGAGAAATATGTTTGGATGGTACGTTGCTTCTTATAAGAATTGCCATTCCTCCACGGGCTGCTGAGTCAATATTTCTATCTCTTCTAAAGATAGTGTAATTTTTTTTTAGTATTAGCATTAGTAGAGGCATACAATGCAAAAATGTAAGATTTTGCAGCATTAGCCAAAAAAAACAAAAACAAAAAAACCCCCTCCCATTTCACCTCTCCAGCTCAGCCTTAAATTTATTTAAAAGATGGAAGTCCGTTCGACCAATCAACCACCCGCTGGTTAAAGGAAAATTTCCGCACAGCTATTCTACAACTGTCTTTCCTCAAGTTGATGCCCCCTCAGATCCTTAATCTGAGGAAGAGGAAGAATCCCATCAGCATTCAGCTTGCTCAACCGATTCAAGGGTTTATACACCACAATGAGATCACCTTGCAGGTGCCTATTCTCCAGGTGCTGCAATTTGCAGAACTTAAGCCTTCCTTTGTAAGAGCCTGCTTTGTTCCCCTCACCAGTCTTCTTCCCTTCTTTGTACTCGTTGTACACTGCATTGTACAACGGGATAATCACCTCCCTGTCCCTGCTAGCAAACTTCCTATATATCATTGAAAAAAATTCCATGACCAGCCCTGGCAGCCCATCTGCATTGCTCAGCAAACTTCATATTTGACTGCACAATTACCCTCAGGACATTTTCACTTTCCACTTCACTGAGTGCAGTACCACACAGTTGGTACGTTTCTCTTCAGTTATTGCTACCCATATACAGTATTTTGCATTTGTCAATGTCAAATTTCAGTTGCTACTTCTCAGCCCATTTGCCCAACTTATCTAGATCCATTTGAAGTAGCATACTGTCTTTACTGTCGTTAACAAATCTGTCAACCTTTCTTATCATCTGCAAACTTGCACATTAAACCTGATAGACCTTCATCAATATCACTGATAAATAAACAAAACAACAATGGGCCCAACACCGAGCCCTGGGGAACTCCACTAATATCATTTCTCCAAGAAGAGCAGTGTCCATTGAGTCTCCAGTGAAATTGGAGAGGTATGTGCAATACCTCTCCAATTTCTACAGAAGACTTCCTGTATACGATACTGGAACAGTATTTCTTAATTGGAATGAAAAGCATAGTAGCCTCCAAGATTAAGTCCCCGAAGGCTTCCTATTTAGAATTCAATGTTGGTAACATCATCAGTTGGACACACTTGTCCTTAATATAAAATTCTTCAACACCGTTTACAACATGTATAAAAAGGCGACTAGTTGTTCTATCATCACTTACATCTGGGGGCCCATTGGTCTAGGGGTATGATTCTCACTTTGGGTGCAAGAAGTCCCGGGTTCAGATCCCGAAGGGCCAGTACTGTTTTTTTTTTTAGTGCTGAAGTGGGATTTACTCAAAGAGGTAACTACCATTAGGGTAAAGGGAAGGGTTATTGCTTTCGTAAAGGCGACTACGATAGACTGAGACAGTATTTAAATTCTATACAGTGGGGCCAACTGATGATGTTACCAACAGCAAATTCAAAATGGGAAGCATTCAAAGAACTTATCATGGAAGCTACTAGGCTTTACATACCAACTAAGAAATATTGTTCAAGGTTTAGGCCTAAATGGATGTCAGATGAACTAATGAGACATATGGCAGAGAAGTAAAATGAATGGGATTCATACAAATTAACACGTGACACAGAAGCCTATGATAGATACAAGTTGATCTGTAACCAAGTTACAAAGGAGGTTAGGCAGGCGAAGGCAGATTATGAGAAATCTTTGGCAAGGGATGCAAAGAAAAACAGCAAAGAGTTCTTTACTTAAGTAAACTCTAGAAGGAAGGGGATGAATCAGATTCGTCCACTTGATATCGATGGGTCAACTGTTGATGATCCTGCTCAGGCAGCTAATAAACTAAATGAATATTTTGCATCGACATTCATACACGAGGAGTTATTCAGCGTGGGGAATGCCAGAGGTGTATTCAACTCTGACAGTAATAGAGAATCTTGTAATAACTGAGAGTAAAGTGGAGGAGAAATTGTTGAAGATACACACAAGAAAGGCACCTGGGGGTGGATGGGATCTATCCAGTTATATTAAAGGAGGCAGCAAAGGAAGTAAGCAAACCCTTAGCCATAATTATGAGAGCTTCCTTGGACTCAGGGGGAGATACCCATGGACTGGAGATGTGCAAATTTGACCCCAATTCACAAAGGAGGATCAAAGGCTGACACAAGTAATTATAGCCCTGTGAGTTTAACTTCTGTTCCCGGAAAATTAATGGAGGCACTGGTTAAAGAAGCACTGCAGGATCATCTAGACAAGACTTCCGTTATAGCTCGGACACAGCATGGTTTTGTTAAGGGAAAGTCTTGCCTGACCAATTTGACAGGATACTATGATGCAGTCACAAAAGAACTGGATGCAGGGAATAACTTTGATATTATATACTTGGATCTTAGAAAGGCTTTTGATACTGTTGCACATGGAAGACTGCTGCACAAATTGGAGCAGTGTGGCATTGGAGGCAAATTGCTGCTATGGATAAAGGGGTGGTTGAGGGGGAGAAGACAGAGAGTGGTAATCAATGGACACTGCTCATCGTGGACTAATGTTATCAGTAGAGTCCCTCAGGGTTCAGTATTGGGTCCATTATTGTTTTCTGTATTTATAAATGATATTGATGATGGTATATCAAGCTTAATGTCCAAGTTTGCAGACGATACGAAGGTTGGCAGGGTTGTCAAGGACACTACTGACACTATGCTGCTGCAACAGGATCTGGAAAGGTTGAGCAGATGGGCTGAGAGGTGGCAAATGAAGTTTAACATTGACAAATGTAAAGTACTACATATGGGAAACAGCAACCCCAGAGCAACGTATCAACCCTATGGTAGTACACTGACAGTGGTAGAGAATGAAAGGGACCTGAGGGTGGTTATGCAGGCAGATATGAAGTTCTCTGAGCAGTGCAGACGGGCTGCATGATTAGCTCATGGTATATTGTCAATGATATATAGGAATTTTTCTAGAAGGGATAAGGAGGTAATTATTCCCTTGTATAAGGCAATGGTCAGGCCACACCTAGAGTACTATATACAGGCCTAGAGGCCTCATTTCAAGAAGGATGTAGAGCTGCTGGAACGAGTACAGAGAAGGGCAACAAGATTAGTGAATGGAACAAAGGGGTGCTCTTACGAAGAAAGGCTTAAGTTTTGCAAATTACAGTGTCTGGAGAGTAGGCACCAGCGAGGTGATCTGATAGAGGTGTATAAAGCCTTGAATGGTTTGAGCATGCTCAATGCTGATGGGATTTTTCTTCTTGCTTAGAATAATCACCTGAGAGGGCATAAATTCAAATTGAGGAAAGACAGATGTGGGATAGACGTGCGGAAATTTGCCTTTAGCCAGCGGGTGGTTGGTTGGTGGAACAGACTTCCACCCCTTGTCGTGGAAGTTGATAGCCTAAATAAGTTTAAGGCTCAGCTGGACAGGTATTTCGAACGAACAGAGGGGTGAAGTGGAAGTGGTTATTTTTTATTTATTTGGCTGATGCAGCATAAGCTTGCTTTTTCTTGCATCAAATTCCTCTACTAATGCTAATGCTAATCTGTAAATCCGGTGAACCTTTTGTGTGTTTGCCCATTATGGATAAAGTGGAAAACAGTTGATAGCTGCAATTTTGACATGATATCAGAAGTTTCATCCAGAGAATGGCCACAAATGTAGCTGAAGAAATTTCTTTCTTTATATAATCTTTGATGTAATGCTACATCAAATACAGCATTAATGATATCATTTTGTAATGTAGAAGAAGTTTCTCGAAATATGATCAATGTCTTTAAACGACTGTCTAAAAGACGATCATACTCACTGAGCACATTTAAAAATTCTATATACAGTCAGTCCTTGTATAGCACGATAGTTGTGTTTCTAGAAACCCTCGTGCAATGCAAAATCCTGTAATATAAACAACAGGCCCTATGGGAAAAATAGGGTTAGGTGCCGACCACCCAAGATTGAACACACGTTTTAACCAAAACATTACCAAACACAATAAATAATCGTTAAAAAAATACTTACGTATTTTATTACGACTATTACGTAATTAAATATTGCTAATGCTTTTGCTTCTATTGTAAGCAAACTTGTTTTTTGTTTGATTTTCTATCCAAACAGTTGACAGCCATTGCATCTGTTCCAATTCTTTGTGTCTTAATCTAATGGATTTTAATTACACTTTGAGTTGTTCCTGCTATGAAAGTTGCTTTTAATTTCTCTGCATTCTTTGTAATTCTCGGTGTTGCCTTATTTAGGTCTGTAGCACATGCAATATCACATGGTCTTTCATTTCGCTCAAAGCGTTTCAGTTTCATATCTTTTCGCTATCGACAGTGGCGGACTGGCCATAAGCCTTACCGGAGAAACCCAGGTGGCCGGTGCGATTTTGGCCATAAATCGCAGTATGAGGCCACTATAAATTTTCCCGGGTAAGAATTTTTGACCCAGTCCGCCTCTGTTTATTGATATCGCTTTTCTTTTTTCTCTCTGAATCTGCAATGTCTTCACCAGGACGCTTCATTTTCATACCTTTTAAGTGTTTTACTAATTTTTAGAGAATAAAGCACAATTACAAAACGAGGAGGCACGCTTGACACACATAAACAAAGCTGCGTGCGTGTAGCAACTGAATAAAATTTATTCAGTTGCTACACCGTAAAGGTGAGATACACTATTAACACCTCACATTTTACTAAAGTACATTTCTAGGGGTTACTACCATAAAACAATAAAAATAATTTCTAGTTCCGTTTCTGCTAGTGGAATCTGTTATAAACTGGTAGTAAACTCGATCTAATTGCATTTGTGATAATACCGATAGCTGGAATTGTGTTGGTTTTTACGTGATTATGGTGAAATGTGTTTCCCCTTCACTGATATAAAACACATAAATACATTTTCAGAATCTTCTCTTCATCCCTATCGTGTTGCGTTCAGTTGGGGTGATTCCGCGTTCGACTGCCATTTCTTGCAAACACAAAGGCGAATCGTGCATAAGCGAATTCGGTTCGTGTTATATAAGATATCGTTACCCTATTTATAAATCGTGTATGATCGAATTCCTGTAATGTAAGCACGTATTATACGAGGACTGACTGTATATTGCCTCGATTAGCTGAATCTTCAGATTCATCATGACCACTTTAATGAAACTCTTAGCCAAATAACATACAGTATCAATTAATCTTTTTAAAATGTCTTTTTTTTTTCTTTACTTTTTCATTATGACGTCTAATTTAAATTTTTCTTCGACTGTCAATGAGAGTGTCAATTCTTTGTTTTCCAAACATCTTAAGATTTAAAAACGACTGAACATGTGGTTCGGAGTGCTCATGTTTTTGCAGTGCTGCAACTAAATGATTAAGGTCAGAATACTCATACTTATTCCAAACACCTTCTCTTTGGAGAATAATAAAAAAGGCCAACAATAAACTCCTGACTACACTTCATATCCAGTTAACCATTCTACTATCATATTGTGAAACAGAGAAATGTCTCACATACTCAGTTTTTGCATCTTTTTGCTTGCACAGTAAATGTGGAAGAGGAGGACGAGACTTACCTTTTTTGACTATGTTCACACAATCCGCAAAAGCTCTGGCAGAAAACTAGAAATTCAGTACCTCGTCAATAGTTTCCCATTGCAAATATGGGAAAAAAAGCTATAAATTATATCTTAATAAATTAAATAATTTATTAAGATATAATGATTATCTTTATATTTAAGATAAATGAACGACGTGATTTATAATTTATAAATCACGTCGGTTCACACTTTACGCATGCAAAACAGATGAAACTCAGAAAACAAAAATAGCAACTCACGAGAAGTGACAACATTAAATTGGACTGCTTCACACAATAGCCAATCACAACCGCTAATTACTTCCGGGTGCTGTTGTCTCAGTGCACACCCTGTCACGCCTTCTGGAGGGCTTAAATCTACTGGAAAGCTAAGAATTTGACCTGCTGTGCCATCTGTACATCTATTCAGAGAGCTCAAAGGTGTCCATTGTATATTGGATTTAATTTTAGGAATCACGCGAAACCATCGAATAATTAGGGGAGCCTTTAACAGAAAAAAAAAAAAAAATGCAAAGATATAATATCAGTGATATTATGATTCCGTGGGTGTGCACCGTACACCTAGCACACCCTAAATATACGCCCCTGATATATATGTATACAGGCAGTTCTCGCTTTATGAGTTCCCGGGTTTACGAGTTTTTTTTTTTTCCAGAAGTATCAAGTATCAACAAAATCGAAAATATGAACATTAATTTCAAAAAAAGAATGTTAAACATTCATGAATAAAACATATTCATAAATTCCAAACCACGTACGTAGCTGTACAATACAGTGTACCCCACTTTACTATATTAATCAGTTCTGGAGACACCATAGTATCATTAAAATACTGTAACGTTAACCCAATAATACATTGCTTTTTTGTTCAAGATCTTGGAAGTTGAAAATTTCGCTGTATAACTAAGCTATTTATCTCTCTAAAATGTCATTTTTAAGGTCACGGGTGTGACCTTAAGGACATATAAAAGGTCATGAGCGTGGTTTGTAAATTGTATTAGTTACTAATTCAAATCATTAAAATGCACTACACTTTCATCGTTATCATATGTTCCGTTATAAGAATCAATTTTGAGAGCCTTTGTGATATTTTTCTAAAGCACATTTCTGGAGGTTACCTCCATATAAACAATAAAAACAATTTGCACTGTCCGGTTTATTGGGCTTTTCTGTTACTGCAAGCAATTATAAACGGGTAGTAAACGCAATCTTCTTGCATTTGCGAAAATACTGATAGCTGCAATTGCGTGGTTTTTACGTTATTATGGTGAAATTGTCAATCGTATAAAAAACAAATAAATTTTCAGAATCTTCTCTTCATTCCTTTTTTATAAGCTTCGTAAACTTGTTAATCGTGTTAGTTCCAATTTGGGTGCGCCATTAAAAAATGCTTATGCATGCAGTTGTGAAATTTATGAGATTATCTTGGAAACAAACGCCTCTTGAAACATTTCTGAAGACGATGACGACTCCTTATGCAATAAACCAACAAGTGCCGAGCCAATGAATTCTTTAACATTTTTGTAAGTCGTAAATAATTTCTCTATTATTATAATTTGCTTGATTTTACAGGCTACGTTTTCATTTCTTTCGATAAATTAATCATTGTTTAAACATAAACTAATAAGCTAACTAATTTCATTGTTGATAACCTATTTTTAACCTTATGTCTATGGGAAATAAATTCCCCCTTTACGAGCACGCGCTAGGAATGAACTAACTTGTAAAGTCGAGAACTACCTGTATATAAAATATAAAGTTACATAGATAAATTTAATATATGTAAATTAATTAAATTAATATATATACACACATATATATTAAGATATTTCAATTTTAAAATTTTTAACTGTTATGGCACACAATTTCAAAATTATGCAGGTGCACAATGATCTACTTATATATGATATCAATAGCATGCATGCATGCACCCACACATGCATTTACACTTATATGACCACCTGTCAGGGCAATTCTACATAAAATTCCGAATAAACCATAACTCTTCACTTCCAAAGTTGCTCAAATAACTGTTTACAATTCCTGTGTTTACTTTCTACATTTTGCTGAACGTAAACATTTAGCAAAATATAGTAAGTTTCAATTATTAATCTTAATAACAAATTCTGTACAATCAAATATTTTAGAGTTCTTCAATAATTTGGAGCGGAACCTATCAGATTCCATACAAACACCATGAGGTTAATTATTAATCCAGAAAATAATCTTTTACATACCTGAGCTACAATACATGACGGTTGAGGCTGTACAAGGGGTGAAGGACAGCTATAGCGGTTTGAACCATGTAAGCTATTTGGTGTTACTGAAGAATTATTTATTGCAGCTGATGAGGGGTGAGCACACTGTGGAAAAATGATTGTTGTATTCTGGACTGAACTTTCTAAACTCTGATTCTGGTTTTGTCCTAAAGAAAACAACTCTGTTTACTTTGAAAAAAATAAATAATAATAAAAAAAAATAAAAAATAAAAAATAATAATAATATATAACAAATTACCATATTGTATTTCAAAAAAAAGAAAGAAAAAAAAACCCACCAATAATTCTATATACTTATACATTAAGCATCTTTCTACACAGTTTCTGGAAGGTTTCGAGAATATCTTTAGATCATGACACCATGATTTTTCCAATAAATGTATATATAAACTTTTTTTTTATTACAACGATCATGGTGTCATGATCTCACCAGGAAATGGAACGTTCCTTGGTGAGTTCATCAAATAGTAAACTTGTTGGAGAAGATCTTTGACCAGGTGCAATACACAAATACTTTTACTTCGACCATACCAATATTTGCTGTTGTATTAACAATGATTCGTTATCTGGTTCCAATATCTCCGCCCATGGAATTTCTTTCTTCATTTTTATCATTGAGAAAATCATCTGTCACCTTAATACAAGTTAAATAAACTTTTATATCTACATAAAAGTTACATATTTGTTAAATTCAAAAACATTTTGCATTGAATGTTTTTGAATTTATCAAATATTGCAACCATGCCTTAAGTTTAGTTTTTTTATTGGATACACCTTTCTAGATATTAGCATTTTTAATGCAATTTAATTTCAAGTGACTCCGAAATTAATAGTTTGGTGTAGTAGTAGTGGCATGTGATGCAAGAAAGCAAATGTATGAACTTATGCAGCATCAGCCAAAAAAAAAAATCACACCATTCCCTCCAAATGCCTGTCCAGTTCCTCCTTAAATTTATTCAACCTATCAACTTTCACCACAGCTGGAAGTTTGTTCCAGCAATTAACCACCCGCTGGCTAAAGGCAAATTTCCGCACATCTATTCTACATCTGTCCTTTCTTAATTTGAATTTATGTCCCCTTAGGTTCGTAATCTGAACAAGTGGAAGGATCCCATCAGAATTCAGCGTGCTGAACCCATTCAAGGCCTTATACACCTCAATCAGATCACCGCGCAGGTGCCTAGTCTCCAGCCACTGCAATTTGCAGAACTTAAGCCTCTTTTGATAAGAGGATCCCTTCATTACCCTCACCAATCTTGTTGCCCTTCTCTGTACACGCTCAAGTAAATCTACAACCTTCCTAAAATAAGGCCTCCAGACCTGTATGCAGTACTCAGCGTACAGGTCTGGCCACGTGCGCAGTATGTGGCCTGACCATTGCCTTATACAGAGGGATAATCACCTCCTTTTCCCTGCTAGCAAAATTCCTATATATCATTGACAAAACCCCATGACCTGCCCTGGCAGCCTGTCTGCATTGCTCAGAAAACTTCATATCTGACTGCACAATTACTCCCAGGTCTTTTTCATTTTCTACCTTAAGTGTAGTACCACACAGTTGGTACGTTTCTCTGGGGTTACTTCTACCCATATGCAGTACTTTGCATTTGTCAAGGTTAAACTTCAGTTGCCACTTCTTAGCCCATCTGCCCAAATTATCTAGATCCTGTTGCAGTAGCACACTGCCATTACTGTCATTAACAACCCTGCCAACCTTTGTATCATCTGCAAACTTCGACATTAAGCCTGATATACCTTCATCAATATCATTGATAAATATACAAAACAACAGTGGACCTAACGCCGAACCCTGTGGGACTCCACTAATAACATTAGTCCAAGAAGAGCAGCACCCATTGATTACCACCCTCTTGTCTTCTCCCACTTAACCATCCTTTTATCCATTGTAGCAACTTACATTTAATACCATTCTGCTTCAATTTGTACAATAGTCTTCCATGCGCAACAGTGTCAAAAGCTTTCCTGAAATCCAAATATATGATATCAAAATTATTTTTTGCATCCAGTTCCTTTGTAACCACATCATAATATCCTATCAAATTTGTCAGACAAGACTTTCCCTTAACAAACCCATGCTGTGTCTGAATTATTGCTGCAGTCTTGTCTAGATGATCCTGCAATGCATCTTTAACCAGCGACTCCATTATTTTACCCGGAACAGAAGTTAAACTAACTGGTCTGTAATCACTCATGTCACCCTTCGATCCCCCTTTGTGAATTGGGGATACATTTGCACATCTCCAGTCCGTGGGGACCTCCCCTGAGTCCAAGAATGCTCTCATAATTATGGCTAGGGGTTTGCTTAGTTCCTTTGCCGCCTCCTTTAATATAACTGATAGATCCCATCCACCCCAGGTGCTTTTCTTACGTTTAACTTCAACAGTTTCTCTTCCACTTTGCTCTCAGTTATTACAAAATCATTAAGCATCCTGCTACAATTTGATAACCTTCTGCCATTTTCAAACCTTAATAATTCCTCATGTGTGAATGTAGATGCAAAATGCTCATTCAGTTTGTTTGCTATCTGAGCAGGATCATCAACAGTTTAACTATCGATGTCAAGTGGACCAATCAGATTCGTCCCCTTCCTTTTAGAGTTTATATAAGTAAAGAAATCCTTGCTGTTTTTCTTAGCATCTTTTGCCAAGGATTTCTCGTAATCTGCCTTCGCCTGCCGAACCTCCTCTGTGACCTGATTACAGATTAACTTATATCTGCCATAGGCTTCTGAATCCCTTGATAATTTATATGCATCCCATGCATTTTTCTTCTCTGTTACGAGTCTCATTAGTTCATTTGATAACCATTTAGGCCTAAACCTTGAACAATATTTCTTAATAGGTATGAAACTTTTAGTAGCATCCACGATTAATTCCTTTAATGCTTCCCACTTAGAATTTACTGTTGGTAACATCGTCAGTTGATTCCACTGTACAGAATTTAAAAATTGTCGGAGACCACTGTACTCGCCTTTACGGAAGCAAAAACCCTTTCCTTTACCCCTGATGGTAATTAAATCTTTAAGTAAATCCCACGTCAGTACACTGTGATCACTGCCACCTAGTGGTGGCAGTGATCACAGTGTACTAGCCCACTCTATTTCTCTGTACAATTGTTCATTGTACTCATTAGGCCTATAACACACTCCTACTCTTATTTTTGCTTTCGCAGTGCTTATGCCACACCAAACTGACTCAACAGTGCACTGTTCATCTATATCAACTGGATGCACTTCATGTTGGATGCTGAGAATTTTTGCTTTGCTGATTAGAAAGGGATGGCCTTCACTGATCACATGCATTGCAAGCTCTGAAGCTGGGGAGCGGGATGAAATGACGGATGTTAAATGTTGCATTCTCATATTGAGTGTATATCAGTAGATCCTTGGTATGAAGCGTTGCAATTCTTGCAAGATACACTGTAGACTAAATCATTTAATCGGAACATGGTAGAGGTTTGGACTTCATGATTTTTAAGGGTAGAATGAAGTTTCATTGTGGGTTTGGCTATGATTTTGAATTGTGTCTTTGAAAATTCTATTTAGTTGTTTTTTTTTTTTTTTATGAAAACCCCAAACATGAAAGGTATCAAAACCTATAGTACCTAGTACCATGCATGGGTTGAAGGAGAAGTATGGGGGGAGGGGGATGCTGGAAACTTTGCTCTAGAGACTAAACATGGGTTTCACCACTTCAAGCCTCCAATAAGCAAAGTGGTGGTATTTCAACCATTGTTCAATATACGGTAGAGCAAAAAATATTTTTTTATATTATTATTATTGATGATTGGGGTGGTATTATGTAATATGTTTTTAACCTAATTTTGTTTATAATAGGTAGAGGATAACTTCTATTTTGAAATCATTTTCTTAGTTTTTGCAGTTCTGTGTTTAGAGCTGATTCAGATGTTGAGTTTTTTTTTTTTTTTAATCGTATGATAATTCTTCGTGTGAGCAATACACGAAGTATGGGCTTGGCAAACCCAGGGTCCTGAGCTGGATATCATCATTCTTCTCTTTCTTGGTGATTCCTTTGTACTTCTCTCTCTCTCTCTCTCTCTCTCTCTCTCTCTCTCTTCTCTCTCTCTCTCTCTCTCTCTCTCTCTCTCTCTCTCTTTCTCTCTCTCTCTCTCTCTCTCTCTCTTTCTCCTCCTCTCTCTTCTTTCTTTCTCAGCAGGTAACTCAGGATTTTTTTTTTTTTTTTTTTGGCTGGTGCAGCATAAGCCTCAGGCTTCCTTGTACCATATGGCTAATAATAATAATAATAGGAACCAGTTTTTTCCTGCTTCCTCTGTGTATCGTGGCTGTGGGGTCCAACCAGAGAGTATGGCACCATTGTAATATCCAAGCCTGAGGCAGGATTCGAACCAGCGACCTTTGGGTTGCCAGGCAAGCACTTTACCCACCCGGCTAGCCAGGTTGGCAGATGTTGAGTATTTGTAGGCATTAAAAAATTGATTTATGATAATGGATCTTTTATAGGTGAAGGTGTGGTAGCTATTGTAATGAAGAAGCATTCCAGTGTTGGTGGACTTTCTGTTATGCAAAATTGAATTCTGTTCATAACCTGTGTAAGAGTGAAATTTAAAAAAAATAATGCTTTTGTTTCAGTATTTTCAATTTCTAGTGTAAAGTTTAATATTGCATGGATATTATTAAAGTTCTGTAGAATGTCCTGTATGGTCCTCACATTTGTGATGCAAAGTATATCGTCAAGGTATATTTCTCCTAGTAAACCACTTATAACCCCAGGTAGGCTGAAAAACTGTTTGAAAACTTTACCTTGGAAGGTGATATAATTGGCTTCAATTAAAAGTTTTATCAGATAGAAATGGCTGTAATTGGAAGTTTTGTATGGCTAATAGGTAAGGAGTAATTGATTAACATGTCCAAGGTGTATTCGATGTTCACATTAGTATATAAAGAGGTGACATCTAGGAAAAATAGATTGTCATTATAATTAAGTATTTTATCTTTTAGGTTGTTAAATAGTGAATCGTTTCTTTTATACAAATATTTATGGGTTTGTCTGAAAGGTTTGACTATATTATATATGTGAGAAGCTAACACTGAGAATGCAGAATGCTTGTATGAAACGATGGGACGAATGGCAAAACCCGTCTTATATAGTTTAACTTGGCCAAAACGGGTATATCGTACATCCTAGCTATTAATTGTTTTAACTGGGCTATCGTAATGTAATTGTTTTTCTGGTATGTCGTTAATGTCTTATTATACTGGTTGACTAAACTGGAAAAAAGGTTCAGACTGATGTCGTGGTAAGTGGAAGTATCTGATACTACGGAATTTAATTTGATGATAAATCTTGCTTGTCTAAAAATACATGTCTTAAGTTCTGCAAATTGCAGTGGCTGGAGACCAGGCACCTTCGCAGTGATCTGATTGAGGTATATAAGGCCTTGAATGGGTTGAGCATGCTGAATTCTGATGGGATCCTTCCACTTGTTCAGATTACGAACCTAAGGGGGCATAAATTCAAATTAAGAAAAGACAGATGTAGATTAGATGTGCGGAAATTTGCCTTTAGCCAGCGCGTGGTTAATTGCTGGAACAAACTTCCACCTGTCGTTGTGGAAGTTGATAGGTTGAATAAATTTAAGGAGGAACTGGGCAGACATTTGGAGGGAATGGTGTGATTTTTTTTTTTTTTTTTTGGCTGATGCTGCATAAGCTCATACACTTGCTTTCTTGCATCAAATGCCACTGCTACTGCTACTACTACTACTACAACCGTGTCGCCTTTGCTTTTTGTATCATAATATCTTTGCTTATTTCTGAAGGACATGCAGTGCTGAGGTTTCCTTTCTATTTAATTTGGGAAGGTGTGTGCTTTTCGGGTTATTCACTATCTGGATAATCTGTTGAATGATTATGTCTTTCTGCGGGACATTCCGAAGTTCAAATTCAAAGTCTATAACAAGTTGTTTCTTAGGCAAACTGAGGGGAGATAAATTATAATTTAAACCTTTGGACAGAAGTGCAAACTGTCATAGGTTAGGGAGCTTTTAGAGAGATTAGTGACATGGGGCTGGAAAGGTATGTCACAAGTTGAGAGTGGCGATCCAGGGTAATTAGCATGTGGATTTCCAGATATTCAGGATAGCATGTTTAGTTTATTTTTGTGATGGTCTCTAATTTCCGAAGCTAATGCTACGTAACGAAAATAGATTGTGGTTTTCAATGTTGACCAATCGTTAGGGCGAAGGTATTTTCTTAATTTATTACGGATTTGTTTGACTTGATGCAGGTATTGTTGCTTGATAGAATAATGGGATCTCAGGACGGGGATAACGATTCCACACTATGTGGTGTAAGCTAGTTTGTTTATGCCAGGTAAATTTTTGTTGAGTTTGCCAATGGCAAATTTCCAAATTATGTTTTGTTGGAGGCAATATTTTAGGAATGCTATCTGGTGATCCTGGGCCAAATATCAACGTGAAGAAATATTGAGCCATTGCAGCTCTGCAATCTATTAATTAAGAAAGTTCTTAATGCATAAATAATCACTGCTGATAATCAGATCAAGAATATTACTCCTTCTTGCAAAATAAATCCAAAAAATGTCTTGCTAGTGTCCAAGTAACCAACACACAAGTTCCAGTCAATAACTTGAAAGTTATAAAACAACACATGAAACTAACAGGATAACTTTAAGCTATCCAGTTTATTTAACTGTAGTTCAAACTGTGTATGCTGTTGTTGATTATGTTATGTACATGATAAAATCATGTTACTAAAATATGTTTGTATTGCCACAAATTGCAGTTTAAAGGCCTGTTCTGATACTGATTACAATGCTACAATATACAGAAAACCTCCAAGTACTGCCGATATCAATACTACAACATGGCGGTAAAATTTGAACATTCTTATTCCTGTCCCACATTTTCCTTACAAATGAGGCTCCCCTCAATAAAATCACCTCTTTTTGAACCAAAATAATCTCTGGATAATTTCATACTTGGGCATGAATCAGGAGTACATTTCATGGTATATCATTAGACACTTGAATTGCTCCTGGGTCTAAAGTTTTAATCGCTCAAGGGCATCAACCTGTTTTCTCAGTGGCCCAACTTCGTTTATTAATATGGCAAGTTTTATTTTAAATTTTTACATTCCTTGCACCTAGTACACAGAAATTATTTGTCAGTCACCTACAAGAGTGTTATTCAAATACACAGGATAGCCTACGTGAGCAGTAATGCCAA